>NC_056733.1:1589877870-1589942870 GCF_019279795.1 Protopterus annectens
TATGATAGGAAACCCTTCTTCCAGGTCCTGAGAATGTTGACACCAGAAACTGAAGTACCACTGAAGTTTCCTCACATGCAATCTTGCATATGGAATTAGCAGAATGCATGAGGCCATGAACCCTACAGCTTGCAGTATTTTCCTTGCAGATAGCTGGGTTTTGTTGGCCATTAGTTTGAAATAGTTTGTCAAATGGACCTGCTTTTCTGGAGTGAGGAATGCCATCTGGGAAGTTGTGTTCAAGCTTGCTCCCAGGAATACAATTTGCTGGCTGGGCACCAGTTGTGATTTCTTTTCATTGATGGTGTATCCCAGTGAAGTTAGAAGTCCTTTTACAAATGCCAGGTGCTGAAGTAGCAATTCCTGACTGTCCATCTGAATCGAGCAATCGTCCAAGTGTGGGTAGATTTGAATATTTTTCTGCCTGCAGTATGTAATGGCTGGAGCCACACATTTTGTTAATACTCTGGGCGAAGTTGATAAGTCAAAGGGAAGTGCAGAGAACTGATAGTACATAGAGCCTGCCCTGAACCGTAGATACTTCCTGCAAGATGCCCTTATGGGGATGTGCAGATAAGCTTTTAAGTCTAGGGTGACTAACCAGGCATCCTTGGCTAGCATACAAAGAAGCTGTTGCAGTGCAAGCATTCTGAATTTTGGAGCCACCAGAAAGGTGTTGAGAATAGATAGATCCAGTATAGGGTGCCAAGAGCCCTCTTTTCTGGGCACCAGGAACAGTCTGGAGTAAAAACCCTGTCCCCTTTGTTCTACTGGAACAGGTTGAATAGCCCTGATATGGAGAAGGGAAAGTACTTGCTTTTGAGCCTCTGCCCACTGGTTTGGAGGAAGGTCTGGCCCCCCCGCTTGGAGTTGGCAATGAGTGGAAGAATCTGTAACCCTGGGATACATTGTTTAGAACCCACTGGTCCCAAGTAATGGACATCCAGTTTTTTGCATGAAGGGTGTGTCTTCCTCCTAGGGGCGCAAGTACTTGGGCATGGCTGGTAAGGATAATTGGAAAGTCATTGTAAACTTTTTCCATATGGGGGTGGCTTACCACTCCCTGGTTTTGAGGTAGAAACACTCCATTGTTTAGATCTCTGCATACCCTGAGACTGTAGTCTTGCTGGTCTGTTTCCCCTGGGTTTGGACCGAAGGCCTGACAGGTACTGGAAAGGGCCAGTTTTTTGAAGTCCAATGACTACTGAATCTAGGTTGCTGCACCTGTAAGAAATCATTGACGGTTTGCATAGATTTAGCTTTTTCTTCATCTTTTTAAGAACTTCTTTGGTTTTTGTGCCAAATGCTCCTGATTTAATGGCGCATCTAGTAATTTTGCTTTGACATGATCAGGAAAGACTCGTTCCTTTAGCCAAGCATGCCTTCTCAGTACAGACCTAGTGACAGCAGCCCTGCAAGACGCTTCTAAGGAATCAAACCCACACTGCAAAGTATGTTTACTAACTTGGTTTGCAGAATGCATTAACTCTTGTAAATCTTTATTTTCTGCACAATCTGGAAGTAACACCATTTTTTGTTTATTTAGTTCCATAATATGTTGCTGGTAGTTCAACATGTGAAACTGGCAAATCAAAGCCTTGATGGCAAGAGTTGCAGAGGTACATACCTTCTTACCCCATCTGTCTAAAGCTCTAGAATCCCTGTCTGAAGGGGTAGGGTTTTTGGCTGTAGTAGCCTTAATGCCTTTAGGTCTCTGGGAAATAGTCTCTGGATCCACGGAAGGATTCTTAAAGAGAAATTTGTGAGCATTAGGTACTCTGTAGTACCTTGGCATGTTTTCTAGGAGCTGGTGATAAGGTGTCAGGAGTAAGACTGGACTCCAAGAAGACATCATCTACAATATCCAGCACAGGGGGTATAGCTAGAGGCCTATGCTGAGGAAAACCTAAAAATTCCCTGAGTCTCTTTTTGGACTGAGGATAGTCCTGGCATTCCCAGCAGAAATGCCCTCTTAAGGTATGCAAGGTTTCACCAAAAGAAAAATCCTCTGGAGGGGAGGCAGAGGGAATGGATTCCTCTGCAGCTGAGTCCTCATAGGTAGATAAGGGTATGTCCTGGTAATCAGAAGGGTTAGAGTCATCAGACTCCTGGTCTGTAGAATCAGAAGGAAATTCAATTCTTTGTCTTTTGTCAGGGGAAGGCTGGCTTCCCAGAATTATAGTAATAAGGTCTTCAGACATTCTAAGCAGTTGTTTTTGTGGCATGGGAGCTTGAATATGCGCTTTGGATGTCAGTTTTCTAGGCGTAGTGCGAACTCGGTAGTTTTAGGTGGAAATTAATTTGTTTGTTTAATATGAATATTGGTAGGTCGGAATACACCCTCAGAAGCCGGTCCTGCACAGCAGCTCCGGACCCATCCAAGGTAGAGACATCTGCAGGTTCCATAGCTGAAGCATCTTGCAGCATACTGGACTTCGAATGGGTCTCAGCAGAGGCCTGCGAATCTGTAGAAGCGGGCATCAGGGGCTGCAGAGACACCTCCTGAGTAACGGCAGACTGGTGACAAGCTTAGTGGAAGATCGTCGGCAGTTTTTAACCTATGCGGTCTGTGTCTCTGTCTTTGTGCTTCTTCAGAAGTTCGGTAGTCAGATGGCTTATCAAAGCCATTCCGGAATACGGAGAATGAGAGCAAAAGAATTCAGCTACAAAAATTAGCCCGACGACAAATGGTTCGGGCGTTAAACAAGGCACAAAACTGACAGCGAGGGACGTCGTGGTCTGGGCCTAAACAGGTGACGCAGTAAGAATGAAAATCTCTGTGAGGTATTTGCTTTCCACAGGCAAGACAATTGTTAATTTTTTCTGACATCAGAGCAGGAAAAAAGAATCCCCAACGTGCCACTTAGCTTTAGAAGACTTCAGGTTTGAAACTCGAAAAAATGAATATTTCAGATAGCGTCTGACAGGCACTTGCGAACTGCTTCTCCTTAGGGGCTCCTTTTCGACAAGAAAGACTGGAGTAATGGTGTCGGCTGCATGTTTTATACCCTTGATGACCTGACATCATGGAAGAGGCGACAGCAACCGACGCAGAAATCCCAAGACTCTGGTATTCGGGCCGACTGAGGGCTACCTGCAGGCAGATAACCCAAGTGTGATGACTGCAAAAGTGAAACACGAAGAACATCAGCCACAGCAGAATCATCCAGCTGCAGCAAATTGCTAGCCTGCTGTAGTGGCGATGGCTGTTTGGCTGACTTTCTCCTCCTGACTGAAAGAAGGCCCAGCCATGGACCAGAAGTCTGTTCCATGGTCAAGCCAAAAATGATGCCTCTTTCCTGGCAAAGACCACAGCAATTGCTGGTAAACACTAGCAGCCCACAAGTTATTTTAACAGAAGAACACTTTTAAACACTTTCAGCCCCACAAAGAAAACAAACAACTTCTCCACAGAAAAAAAAATATTTTCAGTTACTCTCGAGACAGCCCATTAAAACACAACTCTCCTATGAAATAGCTTTCCTGAAAAGGAAAGTAACAAAATATCGACAAAATTAAGCAAATGGAAGTTCCCCCAAAAGGGAACTTATCTGTCCCACAATGAAAAGCACAAGCCAACCACTGATCCTCGAAAGCCTCAAAGGAGCATACTGTTTCTGCAGGAGTAAAGCTCTGACAAGCTAAGCACCCAACTTTTCTTTTAGTCAGCTTAGCTTGAGCTGCCTTACAGTTTTGCTTGCATGGAAGGTGTCCTGAAGCTTTGGAAGTAGTCTAGCTGTTATATCCTGCACAGAATATAACCCATACAACTAAGACTACTGCAGCAGTGAACATGATGAAAACAGCACCCATCAAACCACTAGAAACCACAAAGAAAGTCAGACAACTTTGAGAGAACTTCTACAGCAGCAACGACTACAAAGACAATGACAAAAATATTTACAATCCAAAGAGAACTACAGTGATGGCCACCTACATTACAAAGCATGGATACTGACCTACAAACAATATGTTGGTGCACAGCTATCTATATTACGAAAATGTACTTGAAATAAACATTTTAACAGTACCAGTAGCACCTAGTTGATTTTAGAGGTTTCATATAAATACTTGATTTACTTTCATTTCTAACGAAAAAATAAGTTCCGTTAATAACAGAGCAACTAAACATTGTGTGGAAAGAGTAGTAAATGTTTAAAAATGTTACAACAGAAAATTGAACTTGAATTTATCACTTTTTTAAATATATTTTCAACAATAGAATACAGTGCAGACGAAGTGGTTTACAACTTGCACTTACCTAAAAATATCAAGTAGTGTGTAATATGTAAACCGGAATGGAAGCAATATCAAGTAGTAACCCCATCCTAATAGACCCTGAAATATCAAACATCAAAAGCACCCTTCAGAAAGATTGCCAATTCAATGAGATATCAAAGTACAGTGCATAATCATGTGCATATTGTCATCTTTATGAACAAATAATGCGTACAGTTAGCTACACTAAAGTTTTCCAACCAAGAGTGTAGCCAACTACTTTGTTCATAACAAAATTGTTTTGTACACATCCATTAAGGGAAATACATTTGCTAAAAAAAAGAACGACAAACTAATTCAATGTGAGCATCAATAACGCAAACAACTGTTGAGGACAAAGATGCAGGTCAATGGCAATCTGTATTTAAAAAAAAGTTATGTCTTACCATAAAGTTCCATCTGTGTTGTTGATCTTCTTTCATTCATCATTGATGGGACAGATCTCATTTGCCGAGAGGGCACTTGCTTCTCTTCTTCTTGAACTGTGACCATCTGGAATTTTGTTTGGGCAACAGACTTGTTCAAGCTGCTGAGATCCAGAATGGGTCTCCAGTCCCCTGTCTTTTTTGGCACCAAAAAGAATCTTGAGTAAAATCCGGATCCACATTGGTCTGGTTGGACTAATTGGATGATTTTTTGATACAGCTTGTTTATTTCTGTAGCTGCTTCTTCCCTTTGACTGGGTGGAATGTCAGAAAGTTTTTTTTTTTTTGGAAGCTTTGGATAAGCGATGAGGAGAATGGTATAACCGCTGGTTATCTTCTGCACTCTATTGGTGGTTACTGAATGCCAGGCAGCTTGGCGCAGAGAGAAATGACCCCCCGGCTGCTTCCAGAGGAAAGCAATCGGGCCACTCTTCAGGAGCGCTGATGAGACTGCCCAGAGAAAGAATTCCTGGGTCCCAGATTATGTGTACCCCCTCTGCCTCAGTAGAGGTGTCTTCCAGAATTGTTACCCCCTCTGCCCCTGGGGGTCTCAATCACCACACGTGGCACAGAAAGGACCCTGAGATTTTTTGTGCCACATTTTGCAACTCCTCTGGTTCCTGGAAAAGGAATGTTGAGGATTGGAAAAACTTAGACCTACAGCAAACAGGGTCTTACCATCCTGCTCACACCTGACCCGAGTGTCCTTTACCTTGGGGCCAAAAAGGGAAGATGCTTCGATGGATGCATTCCGAAAGGAAGACTTGAAGGGGTCCGCAAGATCACAAAAGCACATCCAGGCACGGCGTCTCATAACTATGCCTGAACCCACAGCTCTAGCCAACCCTTCAGTTTCTTGAGAGAGCAACATTATGGATGAATTGGAGATCAATTCCAGGGTTGCGAGCTGTGAGGCAACTTTATTCCTTATCTCATCAGACACCTGCCCTGCAAGTGTTCCAGAAAGTTCAGAGATCAAGTCTCTTTGAAGACTTGTAAAATGTGCCAAGCAATTCAGGGACTGTATGGCAAAGGTCGCTGATGCAAAGACTCGCTTCCCCAATCTGTCCATGGCCCAGGACTCTGTTGGGCAGGTGGAAAGTAGGACTCTCCTCAGCAAGATCCTTTTTTGTGGCCGCTACCGCCACCACCATAGTATCGACTGGTAAACCACTGGATCAATGTATGTTTTCCTCGGGTGGAGAAAGTATCTTGTCAGGTCTCCGAGGGATTCCCTCAACAGAATCAGGGTTCTTCCAAGTGTGCTGCACCAGGAGATGAACTAGCTCGTCTGCAGGCGAGGTCAACCAAGAGGTAGATGGCCAGGCACGGAAAGCCTGCAGAAACACAAACTCCTTGGAAGAAGGGTTGGTGGGCTTCCTGTCACTTCTCTATTTCAACATTTCAAGGATGTCTCCGAAGGAGACATCCTCATGGAGTGACCATGGGGACCCTTCACAGTCATCGAAATCTGTGTCCTCTGTTAGTGACTCCCGCAGGTGAGTCTACATGCTTCCTCTTGCACGATCTCTTCCATGGGGCTCCTCAGTGGGGACTTCTAAGGAGGACTTGGAAGAGGGGGCACCCTGCAATGAGGGGTCCTGCGGCTTTCCTGCCTGGTGTCCCGGGGAGGTGGTCTGTGACAGCTGTAGCTCAGGAGGAGAGGTTTGGGGAGCCGACGGCAGAAAGCTTCCAGAAGCAAGTGCCCTCTTGGCAAACAAGATCTGTCCTATCAGTGATGAATGGAAAGATTAACATTAGATCCTTTAGTTACAGCATGGTAGGAAGATGTGACAAGTGACTAATCAGGATGTAATCCTCTACACCTAAAGCTCAACTGAAAAAAAATAAACATCTCTGCCTACTCTATGGCTTCTAAAGAAGTCTTTTGTTGAGTAAGACACCTGAAATGGGTAGAGCCGATTTACTCTGAAGGACTGCTAAGAAAAGTTAAAGTAAAAGACTGACAATTTGTTATATTCAAGTGCAATGTCAGTGGTGCAACAGGTAGAGTACTTCCCTTTGGTGCAAAAGGATGTGGGTTCTACTTAGACACAAGCCAGACAGATTACTGACATTACAGTGCAGCATAAAACGGATGCTGAACTCATGAGTGCGTCTCATTTCAAATGAAATGTTAAACAGAGGCCATGCATGCTTGAGTTGATGGTAGCTCAGGTGGATGCAAAAGATCCCACAGCACCTATCGGAGAGAGTAGGGTTTTTTTATTTGTACACATATATACAATTCATATTTTTACATACTAACAATATTTACATATTCTTTCAATATACTGATATTTCCATTTTACATAAGTAAATAAATATTCCCCCCACTCTTTTGCCCACAACCAAAACCATATTTTTCCAATATTTTTGTCAATGTCTATTTTCCATTGTATCTGACTTCATTAAGTCTCTCATTCCATATAGTCCATGTTACATAGGATATGATTCTGTCCATTTTCTTAGCTTCATTCTGGGATCTTGTCCAAAAAACCCACACTTTATCATGTCCATGTTTAACATTTCAAAATTTAAATAATTTTTAATCTAATCATGTTCACATACTTTCCACAGTTTTTCTGTAGTTTCCAAACCTCTAAATCCAATTACAAATTGAAACTAGCCTCCGAAACAAAGGGAAACCACTAAGCCTTCTTCAGTTATGTCAGGAACCTCCATGGCAAAGCTCAGGTTTGTTCCTAATTAGTACTTAATGGTACCACTTGCACTGATCCTGTTGACTTAGCCAAACTGCTAGAAGACAGGTTCACTGCAAACTTCATCCTCCTATCCCAAAGGCCCATTCGACACCCCAGAGACCTGTCCCATAGATCAAGTGTTAAACGCCCTATCCAAGGCAAAGAACACAGCTTCCATGGGACCTGACAGTATCCCAGGTTGTATTCTGGCACCATCTCCAGCAAGAACTACCTGTGCCATTAAGCACTCTATTCAACCACAGCCTAAGTACAGGCTTCACTCCAGCAGAGTGGAGAACTGCCATGGTCATCCCCTTGCACAAAGGTGGGTGCCACTAATGACCCTGGAAACTATTGCTCCATTAGCTTGACAAGTCTGATCTGTTAAGCCATGCAGCGTATTATTATGGATCTCTCAAACAAGGACATAGGCAGTCTCCAACCATTTGACCCCACCCAGTTTGGATTTGTCAAGGGCAGATCTTGCCTGTTGAACCTGGCTGACTTTTATGAGACCGTCACTAAGGCCTTGGATGAGGGAATGTCAGAACATATTGCTTACATTGACCTGACCAGTCTAACACAATCCCCCACTCAAGCATCATCGAAAAGCTAACACAACTTGCCATAAACCCCTATCTCATTAGGTGGGTGGCCAGCTGGCTCACCGATGGGACCTACAAGGTCAAAATAGGCACCTCTACCTCCAACAGCAGACCTGTCACTAGTGGTGTTCCCCAGGGATCTGTCCTGGGACCCCTACTGTTAGGCATCTACTTCTCAGAGGTCCAGGGAAAGACAAAAGGCCTAAGTTTGCGGATGACTAAGCTGGGTGCGGTCACTGATTCTCTACATGATGTTAGCATACTGCAAGAGGGTCTTCTCAGCAATAAATGACTGGTAAAGTCATGGCTTTAAAGTTAAATGCAAAAAAATGCATCTTCACACCATTTAGCAAAAACATGGCCCCTACTGATTATCACAACAGCAACCCCCTAAGCACACAACTTGTGGTGACAGAGCTGGGTACACTCCGGTTGACAATCTCACATTCAACCATCATGCAGAGGCAGTGGTCAGAAAAGCCTTTTATTTGGTTCATCTCATAAGTAAAGGGCTTACTCCTCCCTCATTAGGCCAATAATTGAGTATGACCCCTATTTGGTATGTACCTCTCCAAACACCTGCACCAACTGGAAAGGCCAAGAAATACCTCACAAAGAGAACTGATGGTCACCAACACCTGTCCTATGTGGACAGGCTAAAATCACTATCACTCTACTCTATCGTACAGATTTGCTCAGAGGTGATTTGTGCCTCACCTACAAGGCAATATCAGACTCTGCCCTACTAGAAATAATCCATATCCGCAAGTCTAACTCCTCATGCAATTACCCACTCAAAAGGGCTAAATCTAATATGCCACATCAACAAAACCTGCTGGAAAGACAGGTTTGTCTCCTAGCGGCTGCTCTGTCTCTGAAATAAACTTCCCATGCCTGTCAGAGTACCTTTGCTGACCCTCTTCAAGCACAACCCTGAGGAGATTGGAAACCACAACGCTGTACCAGGTGTTCCATCTGTGTCCCTCACTAACAGGTGCTGACTGAGGTTTCTTTTTTGGGGATAAACTCTTGGCTAGGCTTGTAAGGGCCCCAAGGCCATTAGCCTAGTAACCTCCTATGATCCAGTTCTTTACATTTATTACATATTCCAACTTTTCTTTTATATGGTATATTTGTCCACACTGGTAATTTTCCTATGGACAACCTCCACAAAAAAAATCATTGCATTCATTAATTAATTTATAATTTCTATATATCGTCATTGCTTTCTCATCTCTAACTCTTTCCATGGATCTACTAAATAAAAGGATTTAATGTTAACATACTCTTATTTTCGGTTATAGCATTCCTTTTTTAAATTTCCACAGTACAATTTTATTGTAAAATTCTTTCATTTCTTCATTAACACTTCTACTACTATTTTTTTTCATTTCCATTTCTTCCCAAATGGCTCTATATTTATAATACATTGTTTCTATCAAATCTATTTTTCATTATTCCTTATAGTACTTTAGATACTTAAAGAGGTTGCATGCACAATCTGATTTATAAGCCCCAATCCCCCTTGTTCATCTTTCATACACAAAATTCTCCTCTTACCCGGCTCAACCTTGACCCCCCAAATAAATGAAAAGATTTACTGCATAATTTCTTTTTCATATTACATTGGCATCACAGACATTTGCAATGTAGGCCATTTACCTATTATGGAGTTTATTAAATATGCTTATTTATATGAAAACCTGTTATGTCTTCCAGAATGTGATCATGTCTGATTCCTTTAATACCTTTATCCCATTGCTCATGTCTGTACTTTGTCCTTTGAAATTACATTCCACACCTCCTATACCTTCATACCCAAATCCTTCGCTTTTCACTTTATGCTTAAAAGCAAGTTTCTTCAACCGTGTAACTCAATTTTTCATGGTTTCCATTCATTTTGCTATTACAGTTCCAAAAATGTATACTTGCACTGACATTGTATCTCCATCATTTTATATCTTCCCTTACTTGACATTTTATTAATTTCCATTATTAATGTGTTCATGATTATAGCTAAGATCATACTGCCTTGCAGGACATCCTTTTTTAACACTACACTATTTTCAAATCTTCCCCCAATCCAAACATTTACATTTCATTTCACATAATTCTTTGCATACATTGATTTAATTACTTGTAATATTTTTTCAGTTATGTTGTATGCCTGTAAAATTTCCCATAATGCTTTATACTGAATATCATCATATGCCTTACTGACATCACCTATCATGATTTTTGTTCCCCACTTTACTTTCCTTATTATCCCACAATAGGTCTCTACTCTCCTTTCCTTTTCTCTCAAACAAATTCTAATCATATAATCTTTCTATTTTACATTGTAGTCTTAGTTACTATTCTCATGAAAAATTTGTAATCTTGTGTTGTTCAGTGTAATTAGTCTCCATTTTTTTATTTCATCTTTATCTCCTTTCTTTAATATAAATTTCATCACACATGTGTAAATTTCTTTATACACAATTCCTCTTTCTAGCTACTCATTCATTACTTCTATAAACAACCACTTTTTGCCAGTCATACATTTCTTTGCACATACTACATTCAATTCCGTCCAAATCTGTAGATGAATTAAAGTTAATATCTTTCAAGAACTCATTCAACTCATTTATTTCTCTAAATATTCATCTTCCTTATTTAAAATTTACCATTATAAAATTGTTCTGTTAACTTTTTACAGTCTAAATCTAACACATTCTTTAATTATTTAATATATTTCTCCTTGTTCTTTGTTTACCTTCTTTGTTTTTTTTAATTCTCTTATCTTTCCTTTTTTGCTATCTTACATAAGTATGGTGCTACTAATTTTTTTTTCCTTGTAAGCAATAGTTTTGCTTATATAACAATTCCTTAGCCTTATTCTGATTTCTTCTGTACAATTCCTTTTCATAAAACATTTTTTCTTCTCTAGCAAGTTTTTAAATATTTTTGACCTAATATTTTGTATTCCATTTTTTTTCTTTTCTATGCATTCTAAAAATACCTTTGCATTTCTTCTTGAATGGAATCAAACATTGTCCAATTTTCATAAAAATCTCTCATACTGATATGCTGTTGCCATAATTTTGTAATTTTCCTTTCTCCTGAATCTAACTTTCATTTACTTTTTGAGTTACCTTTTCCTATTTTAATATAGTCCTCATTTTCATGAATTCTTATTCAAATCACCACATGATCAGAGAACCCATTATATTTAATTCCTTTGTGTAATTTTAGGCCCTAAAAATCAATTTCTGTCTTAATTTCATTTTGTAAGACCAATGTTTATTTTACCATATTTTCAATTTTCCATTTTTCATAATTTCAGTAACCATTTTAACATCACAACTATTATTTTTATTTCTCAAATTACAATTAAAATCACCTGGCAATATTAGATCAATCTTAACACAGACATAATTAGGTATACTTTAACATTGCTTCCTTTTCTGCTTTTGTCACATAGCCTATAAAGCCATTAGTCTATATACATATTTTTCCATCCTGTATCTACTACTATTATATGGTCCAGTTCTACTATTGCATTATCTAATATTTTTCTATTTTGTTGGCATACTATACATATACCGGAACAGGTTTCTTTGCCTGTATTCCAAACAGTACCATTACAAAGTTTTTCTGTTTGCCCCCTTTTTTCTTCTGTAGGCATTATGACGTCTTCTAACACAATTACTTGAGCATCTACTGCAGCACACCATTGTAAAATACTAATTCTTCTCTTAATATTCTTCATACTGTTCACGTTCAAAGCTAATATTTTCAGCTTTATAGCACAGTCATTAGAATAATCTTCTTTTCCCTTATCTTTCGTATTCTCCTACCATTTTAATTTTTTTCCCCTAACTCTCTTTTCTATTGAATTTTTCTTGCCTTTTACTATATGCCACTCTGACTCTTCACTTGCTTCATTTTTCTTTCTTTCTCTGTCTTTCCCTTTAAATTTAAATGTTTCCAATTTTTTCTCGCGTTGTGTTCTTGTATAGCATTCTTTTCTAACTTTCTTGTATAATTTCATTTTACTTTATATTTTCTTGTATTTCTACCTCACATTCTAGCCATGAATGGCCTGTATTACCACATTTCTTATATTTCACTTCACATTTCTTTGCAATATGACCTGTCTGACCACAAACATAATTTTTGTCACATTTGTTAATTAAATGATCATTTTCCACAAAAATAAGTCACTGGTTGTCCTCTGTACCTCACAAAACATCTACTGCTATGCACGTTAATACTAGGTATGTGCATCACATTGTCATTTTCCATTTTTAAAATTATTCTACATTCCCAACCCCCCCAGTCCATAATCCTCTATCACAGATTTTAGTAGTATCCACTACTTCTTTACATATTAACAAATATTCTCTCAGTTCTTTTGCTCTCACTTGAGTTCAAAACTGAATCAAGATTCTTTTTTCGTTTGCCTGAAAAAGACTTGCACAACGTATCCTGACCACGAAAGCCTGCTTTCTTTTTTTTCATAGGCCTCCAAAAAGTTTCACCATAGCCTGGTCAGCTATTAAAAAAAAAAAAAAAAAAAAAAAAAAAAAAATCACAAAACGTTTCTTTGTTATTTAAAATAAAAGCTCTTACAGCTTCAGCTTTTACTCCCAGAGGTGCAACATTAGCCCATAACTCATATCTGTCTAGATCTTATTCTTTTTGACTGCTCACCCAAACTTATTTTTTCTTTACTTCCTTCATCTCAGTCTTTTTTCCTTGGCTCATTCTTCCACCATTTGAGCACAGGACTTTTTTCATGGAACCTTTTCTTTCACCCTCTTATATTTTTTCCATAATGTCACTGCAAGATATAGGAGTTCCACTTTCTGGCTCACTCTGGTTAACTTGCTCCTCCAGATACTCATCCCAAAGAGAGGTAATCAGTACATCCAGAAGACAAATGGACCATGGGATGGGCAGGAGGGAGTGAATACCAACAGTGAAGAAGAGGACATCTAACATTGATAGTACTGTACTATGTCCTTCCTTATCACTGTTGCAGTATATATCCCTTACAATAGGGACAGTGCAAAACTCAAGAAGAGAGGGTCGAAGGACCAGCACAGCCCACTAGGAAGCCATGAAGAATGGCCATAGCAAAACCAGCTCTAGCTCTGCAGGTTCCATCCAACTTGTAGTACTTGATAAAAGTATGCACAGAAGTCCAGGTAGCTGCCTCCAGAATACAGTTAGTACCTGAACCCTTGAAAAAAGCACCAGAAAAAAACACAGCGCAAGTTGAATGTGCCTTAAAGCGAAAAGGAAGGCTCTTACCATGAAAAGCACAACAAAAGGAAATAGCTTTTGAGATCCAAGAAGAAAGAAATTTGCTTGAATACAGCTAATCCTAGCAACCTATGATGAAAAGAAACAAACTGATTAGATCAGTTTTTGTCTTATCCAAATAAAATCCAAGTTGTCTATGCACATCCAATGTGTGCAAGCACCCTCTCACTAGCAGACTCTGGAGTGGGGAAACAAGTGGACAAATGAATAGACTGATTAAGAGACAACTCATTAACCACCTTAGGCATAAAAGGATTAGTACGCAAGGACACACTACCCCTATAAAAATACCAAAAAAGGGCAAGCCATAAGGGCTTGAAGCTGAGACACCCACATGACAGAAGAAAGGGCCAACAAAAGAACTGGTGCCAGGCACTTTGTAAAGACCCCGGGGGCAGTAGATAAGTCAAAGGGCAGTGCAGAGAATTGGTAATGCAAAAAACTTGCTTTGAAGCGGACGTATCTTCTGCAAGATTCCCTTACTGGGATATGCAGGTATGCCTTAAGTCTAGAGTTACCAACCAGGCATTCTTGCCTAGCATAGGCAGTAGCTGTTGTAAAGTCAGCATTTTGAATTTTGGAATGTCCAGGAACGTGTTCAGAATCGATAAGTCCAGTACTGGATGCCATGATTGGTCTTTTCTGGGTACCACGAAAACTCTTGAGTAAAATCCTTGTCCTTTTTCCTTTTCTGGTACCGGCTGAATAGCCCCCATATCCATGAGTGACAGGACTTGTTGATGGGCCTCTGCCCACTGGTTTTGTGGCAGATCTGGCCATACGTTTGTTATTGGCAAAGTATGGAAATTAAATCTGTATCCCTGGGATACTATGTTTAATACCCACTTGTCCTGGGTAATTAACTGCCAATTTTGAGCATGAAGTGCTAGTTTTCCTCCCAAGGGGGCTGTCAAAAGATAAGTGCTTGGAGATGGTAGAGAAAAGTCATTGAGACTGCTTACCGTAGGGTTGTGCTTTGTTACCTCCAGATTTGGAGGTGGAGGCACCCCATTCCTTTGACCTGTAAGATCCCTGTGATTGATATCTGGAGCCTTCTGAGCACCTGTGTTTGCCCTGAGTGGCTCTGTTGGACACAGGAAGGGACCAATTCTTAGTAGGCTAGTGCCTACTGAACCTGGGAGGCTGCACTTGCAAGAAATCTTTCACAGTTTGCATAGATTTAGCTTTGTCTTCCATTTTCTTTAAAACCTCTTCTGCCTTATTACCAAACAGGCTATCATGCTGTAAAGGGGCATCCAACAATTTAGCTTTAAAATGATCAGGCAGATTTTGCTCCTTGAGCCAGGCATGCCTTCTTATCACAGATCCAGTTACGGCGGCCCTGCAAGAGGCCTCCATGGAATCAAAACCACATACAAAGTATGCTTTCCAACCTGTTCTGCTGAATGCAATAAATCCTGTAACTCTATTTTCCACACAATCAGAAATGATCATTTTCTGTTTCAGTAAGCCCATAACATACTGTCGATATTTAAGCATATGAAACTAGCAGTTTAAAGCCCTGATTGCCAAGGTTGCAGACGAATAAACCTTCTTTCCCCATCTATCCAGCTCACTGGAATCTCTATCAGAAGGTGTAGGTTTTTGGCTGTAGAAGCCTTAACACCCTTGGGACCCTGAGAAATCGTCTCAGGATCAGCAGCAAAATTATTGAAAAGAAATTTGTGAGAGTCAGAACCCTGTAATATCTGTCTGGCTTACTAGGAGCCGGAGGCAGGGAATCAGGAGCCATGCTTGATTCCGAAAACACATTAACAATGTCTAATACAGGAGGTATTGCCAAAGGCCTATGCTGAGGAAGAAGGAAATCCCCAAGTCTCTTTTTAGATGAAGTCCTGACTCTCCCAGTGAAAATGTTCCCTTAAAGTATGCAAAGTCTCTCCAAACGAGTAATCCTCAGGAGGAGATGCAGCTGGGATGGATTCCTCTGCATCAGAATCCTCATAAGGATGAATAGAAAATTCCTGATCAGAAGAAATGGAAACCTAATCTGAAGATTCATAATCAGTGCCTTGCCTACGCCTCTTAGCGGAGGGAACTGGGAACCCCTGATCAAGGTAATTAAATCCTCAGCCATTTTGATCATTTGTACTTTAGGCATAGGGGTCTGAGCATGTGGCTCATGTGTCGGTTTTTTAGACATAGAAGTCGTTTTTGACCTTGTTTTTGTTGGACATCATTTTAATATAAAAATGTTGAGTCCTGAAAACACACTCAGAAGCTGGTGCCTGCTCAGCGGCTCCGGACCCATCTAAGGGAGAGACATCCGCGGGTTCAAAACTTTGCAAATCTCGCGGCATACAGGACTCTGAATGGGTTTCAGTAGAAGCCTGTGACTCAAGAGTAGCGGGTATCAGGGGCTGCTAAAGCGCCTCACTGAGTACAGGCGACTGGCTTAGGAGAAGCTTCATTGGTTTTGGACCTCAACGGTCTGTCATTTCCTTGCGTTTTTTGTGAACTCCGGTAGTCAGATTGCTAACAGACATTTCAGGGTAGTTAAATCTTGAACCAAAATATTTAGAAGCAAAAATATACAGATGCTTAATAGTGCATTGGCTAAATTTAGCACAAAACCGACAGCAAGGCACGTTGTGATCAGGGCCTAGGCAAGGAATACAGTGCAAATGAAAATCCTTATGAGGTATTTTCTTCCCACAAGTAATGCAATTAACTTTTACTGACATTGGTAAGGAGCAAGAAAAAGTTTCCCCAACAGGGTACTTAGCTTTAGTTTGAAGACTTTGGTTCTGAAACTCAAAAATGAGAAGTTATGTACGTACCATAACGTTCCATGTTAGTTGTCTTCTCTCACCTTCTTTCTTGCTGGATGGGTTCGGAGCCGAACCTCGGCTCAGACTCTGCCACTACTAAAACTAGAGAGCTAATTTTACCGGCTCGAGGCAACCCTATATCCCATGATGCTAGGCGGTAACTCCCCAGATCTCGTTTGGAAGCTGAAAACCCAGCATAGGCCAAATAGTCCTCCAACTGGAAAGGAGGAGGAAGGAAGATAAACCCCCAAAGGTCGCTATCTACGCTAGCTACCCTAGGACCACCTAGATGGTGAAAGAGGAATATAAGGACCCTTCAAGGAAGGGAAGATCTTTTCGGTCTGTCCAGGCTAGGGGGATGGTGGGTGGGAGGCAAGAAAAAAGGCGAGAGAAGACAACTAACAGAACGTTATGGTAGGTACATAACTTCTCATTGTTAAGTTGTCAATCTCGCCTTCATTCTTGCTGGATGGGACCGCGTCCCTAGCACCTTCATCCTGGGTGGCTCATTGGAACAGACTCTTGAGAACGGTGGAACCAAAATTTGCCCTGTTTCTGGAGGCCATGTCCAACTTGTAATGCGAGACAAAGGTATGAGGAGAGGCCCATGTGGCTGCCGCACAAATAGTGTCTATCGGTAGTCTAGCTTGAAAGGCTGCTGATGTAGCTAGTGCTCTGGTTGAATGGGCTCTTGGCCTAGAAGGCAATTGTTTACCCTCTGAGATGATAAATACAAGTGATCACAAAAGACAGCCACCTAGACAGGGTTACCTTAGATACTGGAAGGCCTTTCTTATTCTCTAGCATAAGATAAGAAGAGTTGATCAGATTTCCTGATTTGTTTAGTTCTGTCCAAATAGTATCTGAGCTGGCGAACATCCAGACAATGTAGCTTTTGCTCCGCCCTGTTTGAAATAATTTGGGAAGAAAACTGGGAGGTCAATTGATTGACTTAAATTTGTCTGCAAAGCCACCTTGGGTACAAAAGAGGGGTTAGTTCTTAGAGAAACTCTGTCTTTGTGAAAAACTAAATAAGGAGGACAAATGCATAGGGCATGAAGTTCAGATTCTCTCCTAGCTGATGTAATAGCTACTAGGAAGAGTGTTTTCCAGGAATGTAATTTCAGTGAGCAGGAAGCTGCAGGTTCAAAGGGAGGTAGAATCAAAGATGATAAAACTAAGCTTAGATCCCACTGTGGCGGAGGATCTTTGATGGGGGGGCTTGAGTAAAAAGATACCTCTAAGGAACGCTTTGCAGAGCCTATGGGACATGATGTTGCCATCCAACAGGCCTATGTGAAAATTTGAAATGGCTGCCAGCTGAACTTTCATTGTGGAAGAAGAAGAACCTGAATGAAAAATTTCAGCTAGGAAATCCAAGACAGAGTGAATAGGGGTAGTGAAAGGATCTATATTTCTAGCCTTTGCCCAGAAGGAAAAACGTTGCCATTTACTAGCGTAGATCCTTCTAGTGGAAGATTTAAGGGAAGCTACTATAATATCCCGGACGGGATTTGAAATCACAGGAAGCCTGGCTAGGGATGCAAGTGGAGCAACCAAGCAGTGAGGTTGAGGGAAAGGAGGGATTGGTGCAGCTGCCCCGACGGATGGGTCAAAAGATCTGGCACTGGATCCAGATGCCAAGGCTGCTCCAAGAGATAACGATGCAGGAACGGAAAACATATCTGTCGAGGCCAATAAGGGGCAATGAGAATCATCTTTGCTCTCAAGGCGGTTGCTTTCTGAATAACTTGTGTTATTAACGGAAAGGGGGGAAAGGCGTAAAGTCGTCCCCAAGGCCAATCGTGGACTAGAGTGTCTCTGGGGGGGTGGCCTGGAAGGGGGAAGAGGGTGAGGAAGTCGGGGCATTTGCTGTTTTGAGGTGTAGCAAAAAGATTGCAAAAAGGAAGGCCCCACTTCTGAAAAATCTCTTCCGTCACAGATTGTTTGAGAGACCACTCATGTGGCATGAGAATAGCTCTGCTCAACCTGTCCGCTATGATGTTGGACTTCCCGGGGATATGCGTTGCCATCAGAAACTGCTGAGAAGAGATCGCCCATTGCCAAAGTCTGACTGCTTCTCGACACAGGGGATAGGACCTTGGTTCCGCCCTGCTTGTTGATATACCACACTATGGACATATTGTCCGTTTGGATTGCAATAGTCCCCAGGGGAAGAGAGGCATGGAGGGCTTGCAACGTCAAAAGCACTGCTCTCATCTACAGGACATTTATGTGCAGGTGGCATTCGAAGGGTTGCCATGTGCCATGGACTGTCCTGCCCTGAAAATGCCCCCCCCCCACCCGATCAGGGAGGCGTCCGATGTGACCGTGGTGACCAGGGAGGGGGGAATAAAGGGTCTGCCTTGGTGGACTTGAGGGGACACCATTCACCAAGACAGATGATTTTTGCAAGCTGGAGTTATGATCTTGTGAGTCGTAGGGAGTTGTTGGAAAGACCACTGGGCAAAAAGCATCCACTGAAGGAGACGCATGTGAAAACGGGCTAGAGGAAGGAGTGTGATGGCAGCCGCCATGAGACCTAATACTTTCAGAACATACCTGGCCTGAATTTTCTTGATCTGAAGGAGGAGATGGACATGATTTTGAAGATAAGACCCTTTGCTCTGTTAGCCTTGATGAGAGCTGCACGGTTTCCAGGTTGGCGCCTATAAAGGTAATAGACTGACAAGGCGACAAAGCAGACTTTTCAAAATTTATGGAAATTCCTAGCTCTTTGCAAATGTGAATGGTGTAATCCCTGGCCTGAAGAAGTTGACGCCTGGTGGCAGTGAGGAGCCAGTCATCTAGATACGGAAACACCTGGAATCCTTGACGTCTCAGGTGAGCCGTAACCGCTGCCATACATTTGGTGAACACTCTGGGGGCTGTAGTGAGACCAAAGGGCAAGGCTCTGAATTGGTAATGACTGGCCCCCAGCCGAAAGCGGAGAAACCTTCTGGATCGCCTGTGAATTTTTATGTGATAGTACACATCCTGAAGGTCTACTGAGCACATCCAATTGTCCTTGCTCAAAAGAGGAAGAATGGACTGCAGCACGACCATTCGGAATTTCGTTTTCTTTACAAACTTGTTTAGTTTGCTGAGATCCAATATTGGCCTCCAGTCCCCTGTTATTTTTGGCACCAAAAAGAACTTTGAGTAGACTCCGGATCCTAGTTGGTCTGCTGGGACTGTTTGGATAGCTCTCTGTAAGCAGTTTTGATATTTCCAGTCCTGCTTGTTCCCTTAGACTGGGTAGGACGTCTGGAAGGGGCCCCTTTCTCTGAGTTGGGGTTTTGACAAAGGGAATTTTGTAGCCCTCTGATATGATCGGCTGTACCCATTTGTCTTGAGTAAGGGAGAGCCAGGCTTGTGGGTACAGCGACAATCTTCCCCCGACTGTCTCCGAAGGTGGACAGTCGGGCAACACCTCAGGGATGCTGGAAGGGTTTGTCAGAGAGAGGCTCTCTGCTACCCTGATTCTGCGGACCCCATCTGCCTCTTGGGCAGTGTCTGTTATTGTTACCCCTCTGCCTCTAAGGGGAAACTGACCTCTTGCGTCAGGCGTGACTCCTTGAGATTTGCGGAACCACATTTTTCCACCCTTTTGACCCTTAGGGCATGGTCTAGAAGGGGTGGAGAAACAGACTCCTACGGCAGAAAGAATTTTGCCATCTTGCTCGCATCTGGTCAAGGTCTCTTTCACTTGAGGCCCGAACAACGCCGAACCATCAAAAGGGGAGTTAGTGAAGGACGCCTTGAAGGGGTCCGCAAAATTGCAAAGCCGCATCCAGGCGTGACGCCTTAAGGCTACACCTGTGCCTGCGGCCCTACTCGCTCCATTGGCTACATAGGAAATGAGCCGCATGGAGGAGTTAACAATGGAGTTTAGGGTTCCTAGCTGTGAGTTGATTTTGTCCTGGGACCCAGCAGCTGACTGATCCTGTAAAACCTCACCAAGCTCTTTGAGAACATCTCTCTGAAGGCGGGTGAAGTGACACAAATAATTCAGCGACCGCATGGCAAAGGTCGCTGATGAAAACATCCGCTTACCGTACCTAGCCATAGTCCTAGATTCCTTGTTAGGAGGATGGATAGGCACTGAGGGATCAGCTAGTTCCTTCTTGGTGGCTGCAGCCACCACCATGACATCAACCGGGACACCTTTGCTTAAAAACTGTTTATCAGATGGAGCTGTTATAAATTTGGAAGGCCTCCGTGGGGTGGGTTCCACCAAATCAGGGGCCGTCCACGCCTTCCGTGCCACCACTTCCATAAGGGGTGCTGAGACACCCAGGAGGTGGAGGGTCGAGAAAGTACAGTTTTGTACCTACCATAAATGTAGATGTCCGAGAGGTATGCATCTGCAGTCCTTACAAATGGGCTGTCCTGGCCTCAGGCAGCCTTTCGGTCGGCCGGATTCCAAAGTCTGGGTCTGGCCTCGGCTGATGTCGCACTTCACCCGACGTCATATCTGCAGTTCAGCGAATATAAAGGCATCAGCCGATGCCATTTTCCTCAGTGTTTCTTTCCCCAGATGCCAGGTGCCCTCTAGGAAGGCTAAATTTGGATAAATGCAAATGTTTCCAAACAATAGAGAGCAAAATAGAAATAAACATGTATATACATATATACAAACAAATACACCATAATAGATTCCCCCAGCTAGCTACAAGATGGGCAAATACCCTAGGAGTACCACAGAGGGGAAGGAGGGTGGGTAATCCTGACTGCAGATGCATACCTCTCGGACATCTACATTTATGGTAGGTACAAAACTGTACTATGTCCTTCAAGGATGCATCTGCAGTCCTTACAAATGGGTAGAATACCATAGCCAAACTGGGGGAGGAGGCACTAAGGAGGTAGTAAGAGGTTATGGTGTAGCTAAGATCCCTTGCAAAACAGCAGTGGCAAAACCTGCTCGGGATCTGGAGTATAATGGTAGATTATAATGCTTGGCAAATGTATGCACGGAGCTCCAAGTAGCAGCCTCTAAAATGTCTTTGGTAGCCACTCCTCGTAAGAAAGCTGTAGTAGTGGCTGTAGCCCTTGTGGAGTGAGGTCTGATGTTTTCTGGAGCTGTCTTTCCATGAAAAGAGTAACAAAATCTAATGCAATTTCCTATCCATTTTGAAATTGTTTGTTTTGAAATTGCTGTTCCTTCCACTCCTGTTGCATATGCTACCAAAAGCTGGTCAGTTTTCTATTGTTCTTGGTTCTGTCCAGGTAGTAGCGCAATTGCCTGTGTACATCCAAGGTATGCAGTAATCTTTCTCCCCTGTTCTGCGGGTTGGGGAAGAATGTTGGCAGGTGTATTGCTTGGTTTAATGATACCCTGGAAACCACCTTTGGCATAAAAGTAGGATTAGTTCTCATGGACACTCTATCCTGATGGAAAATAAGGAAGGGCTGTACTGCCATTAATGCCTGTAACTCCGAAACCCTTCTAGCTGAAGTGATTGCAAGCAGGAATGCAGTTTTCCAAGATAAGTACTGTAATTCTGCTGTTGCTGCTGGTTCAAAAGGGGGAAGTGTCAACTTTTCTAACACAAAGTTCAAGTCCCATGTAGGCAATGGTGGTTTCCTTGGTGGCTTTACATTTTTAATTCCTCTGAGAAAAGTACAGTTTTGTACCTACCATAAATGTAGATGTTCGAGGATCCACATTGCTGCAGTCCTAACCATTGGGGTAGTCCGCTGTCCAGTCGGCCCGAATACCAAAGTATATGGCTGACGTCGGTCAAGGCGCATTAGACTGATGTCAGGACGTCAGGGTACTAATGCGCATGACCGACGTCATATCCTCAGTCTTTTCTTGCCCCAGATGTCAGAAGACCCTAAAAAGACAAGGCCTAAACCAAAAACACCAAAAAACCCTGCACCAAACATATATACAATATATACAAATTTACAAGAATATAGCCTAACCCACACCACCACCCCTAAACACAGAGGGGAAGGAGGGAGGGTTGGACTGCAGCAATGTGGATCCTCGAACATCTACATTTATGGTAGGTACAAAACTGTACTATGTTCTTCATTCCACATTGCTGCAGTCCTAACCATTGGGTAGAATCCCAAAGCAGAGGTAAGGGAGGCTGGCAAATCATAAGGAAGCAGGAGCTGTCAACATGCCTTGCAAAATAGCTGTGGCAAAACCAGCCCTAGATTTAGAGTAGAGAGGAAGGTGGTAATGCTTAGAGAAAGTATGTACTGAACTCCAAGTAGCTGCCTCCAAAATATCCTTAGTTGCCACCCCACTTAGAAATGCTGTAGAAGTGGCAGTAGCCCTAGTGGAATGAGGCCTAATCCCAGCTGGAATCTCCTTGCCATGATGGGAATAATAAAATGAAATGCAAAACCCAATCCACTTAGAAATAGTTTGCTTAGACACAGGCTTGCCCTGAGAACTCAAAGCAAAAGAAACAAACAACTGCTGAGACTGCCTGAAATCCTTAGTCCTGCTTAAATAATAACGTAACTGCCTATGTACATCCAAAGTGTGCAAAATCTTTTCTCCCTTATTTTGGGGATCTGCATAGAAAGTAGGCAAATGAATAGTTTGGTTTAAAGCCACACTAGAAACCACCTTAGGCATAAAGGAAGGATTAGTACGTAATGATACCCTATCCTTATGGAAAATCAAAAGGGCTCTACTGCCATAAGGGCCTGCAACTCAGAAACCCTTCTTGCAGAAGTAATAGCCAACAAAAAAGCAGTCTTCCATGACAAGTATTTCAATTCAGCAGTAGCCGCAGGCTCAAAAGGTTGTAGAGTAAGTTTTTCCAACACAAAATTGAGATCCCAAGCAGGAGTAGGAGCTCTACGTGGGGGTCTTATATTCTTTGCCCCTCTAAGAAACTGCTTGAACAAAGGATGCGAAAACAATGGAGGGTCACAATCATAGTGAGCTGAAATTGCTGCAGCATGAATCTTAATGGAAGAGAAGGACAAACCTTTGTCCAATAACTCAGTAAGATATTGAAGAGCCACACTCAAATTAGGCTCAGAAATCTCCAAATTCTTTGCTGCACTCCAAAATAAAAATCTCTTCCATTTTTCTGCGTACACTTTCCTTGTACTAGGTCTTCTGGCTTCCATAATCACATTTAAAACTTGTTGAGGAAGTTGAGACCTGCTGTGTTTCAAAACAGAATATGCCATGCTGTTAGATGAAGAGAGTGAAGCTTGACATTGAGCAGGTGACCGTCCTTCTGAGATAACAGGTGTGGAATCAAAGGTAAAGGCCATGGAGGCTTCCTTACCAGACTCCTTAGTAGTGGGTACCAGTGTTGCCGAGGCCAATCTGGAGCTATTAAAATCATCCTTGGCTTGTCTTGTCTGACCTTTAGGAGCACCTTTGGGAGAAGAGGCAGAGGTGGAAAGGCATACACATGAAGATTTTTCCAACTGAAAGAAAGAGCATCCACTTTCCAAGCTGTATGATGAAACCCCTTTGTGCAAAACTTTGGCAGCTGGTGGTTCAGTGGAGAAGCGAACAGATCTATGTCTGGAGTTCCCCATGACACTGTCAATTTCTGAAATACATGAAGATCCAGTTTCCACTCGTGGGGATCCATGATTTGCCTGCTTAACACATCTGCTAAGGAGTTCTGTGCTCCGGCAGAAACCTTGCCTGAAGAGTTAGTTGCAAGCTGAGCGCAGTCTCCCATAAAATCATTGCTTGCCTGCATAGAGGATAAGAATGTGTTCCCCCTTGTTTGTTGATGTACCACATGACAGTTGTGTTGTCTGTTAGAATCAACACCTGCCCAGGAAGAAGTAACTCCTTGAAAGCCATTAATGCAAACTGGACTGCTAACATCTCTTTCATGTTGATATGTAGATGCTGTAGTCTGGCAGGCCACTTGTCTTGTATCCACTTTCCATTTAGATGAGCTCCCCAAGCAATGTCCGAGGCATCTGTCGTTAAAATCTGACTCGCCTCTGGCCGGGTCACAGAGAGTCCCTTGTTTAGGTGACATTCCTGAGCCCACCACAAAATTCTTTTGAATGCAAGGTATTATTTGAATGACAGTGTCCAAATCCTGGCAGTGCTGTGTCCACACATTTTGAGATACCATTGCAGCTTCCTCATATGCAGTTTGGCATTGGGAAGCACCAGAATACAAGATGCCATGAACCCTAAGGCTTGAAGGACTGTCCTTGCAGTCAGCCCGGACTGAAGAGATAGTTGATGGAAGTAACTGGAAAGATTCTGTTGCTTGTCCGGGGTTAAAAGGCCATCTGGGCTGCTGTATTCAGTCTCACACCCAGAAAGCACATGTCTTGAGAGGGTACTAGACTGGACTTTATTTCGTTCACAGAATACCCTAGGCATCTTAGCACTGCTATGACATATTCCAGATGCTGTAGAAGGTCTTCCTTTTCTTGAGCCAGAATCAGGCAGTCGTCCAAGTAAGGATAGATTTGAATTCCTTTTAGCCTGAAGTAAGCTATCACTGGAGCCAGGACCTTTGTGAATACTCTGGGCAGTAGATAAGCCAAAGGGCAACGCAGAGAACTGATAATGAGAATTTCCAGCTCGAAAACGCAGATACTTCCTGCAACTTAGTCTTATAGGCACATGAAGGTAAGCTTCCTTGAAATCTAAAGTTACCATCCAATGATCTTTGCCCAGCAGAGGTAAAAGCTGTTGTAACGTCAACATCTTGAACTTGGGAATGTCCAGATAAGTGTTGAGGATAGATAAATCCAAAATTGGTCTCCACGTGTTCCCCTTCTTTGGTACTAGGAACAGGCGAGTAAAATCCTAGGCCCCTTTCTGGTACAGGGACTGGCTGAATGGCCCCTATTTGGAGTAACAGAGAAATTTGCTTGTGAGCCTCTTTCCTTTGTGGAGGGGGAACGCCTGGCATGCCTTTGAAAGGGGCAATGTATGGAAATAAAACCTGTAACCGTGGTGAATGATATCCAACACCCATCTGTCTTGAGTGATTAAATCCCAATTTTCTTTGAAAAGAGACAGTCTTCCTCCCAAAGGAGCTGCCAGACGAGAATCTACTGGCAGCTGAAAAGGCAGGTCATTGGGTCTGTTTACGAAAGGACTGACCCCTGCCCTCACCAGAAGTCTGAGCAGGTGAACCCCCTGTTCTAGGCCTAAAAGAACCTTGAGCTCTGCCCCTACCACGTCTAGACCTACCCCTAGACTGAGAATCATAAGCAGGATATGTCCATCCCTTAAGTAGGCCAATTTCTACTAAACTTCGGTGGCTGCACCTGCAAAAAATCTTTAACAGTTTGCATAGACTTAGCTTTGTCCTCCATTTTCTTTAAAACTGCTTCCACAGGCGAACCAAATAACACATCAGACTGTAAAGGAGCATCCAAAATCCTAGTCTTAACATGCTCTGCTAAATTCTGATCCCTCAACCAGGCATGCCTGCGAAGAACAGAACTAGTGGCAGCCACCCTCGAGGAGGCCTGCACAGCATCAAAACCACATTGCAAAGAATGCTTACCCACTTGTTCAGACACATGAACTAAATCCAGCAACTCTTTACACTCTATACCTTCCGCCAAAGCATCCACCTTAGATTTCAATTGTGAAAGGAGATAATTTTGATATTTTAGCATGTGAAACTGACAATTCAACGCTCTCATGGCTAAAGTGGAAGAAGTATACACTTTCTTTCCCCACCTATCCAAAGCCCTTGCCTCTTTATCAGTGGGAACAGGATTTTTAACAACAGAGGCCTTAACACCTTTAGGCCCCTGAGAAATAGTTTCCGGTCTGCCCTAGGACTCTTAAACAGATACTTATGAGCTTCAGGCACCCTATAGTACCTATCAGGGCAGGAGGCAAAGAATCAGGGTTCAGGGAAGCCTCTGCAAAAACATCTTCCACCACATTCAACACAGGAGGTATAGCTAAGGGCCTATGCTGGGGTAAAAATAAGAATTCCCAAGCCTTTTCCTGGAATCAGAGTAATCTTGGCCTTCCCATTTAAAGTGCTCCCTCATGGAATGCAGAGTCTCTGAAAATGAGAAATCCTCAGGAGGAGAAGCTGTAGGAGTGGAATCATCCACATCAGAATCAGAATAAGGAGGATACTCCTGCAAGTCTTGACTCAGAAGCCTCTGAACACTGTTCAAAACTCTCAAACTCAGGTTCCACCCTAGGCCTCTTATCAGGAGGGGGCATAGAGCCTCTAATCATAGTAATTAAATCTTCTGCCATTTTAAGCATATGTTTCTTAGGCACAGAACCTGAAGTGCTAGGAGAAGCCCCACTGAAGCTAAACTTGGCCTACCTCTCAAAGAAGTTTTGGAAACAGAAGGAGAGGCTCTAACTACCTTGGGAAGAGAGGGAAGAACAGTTACCTGAGAAGCCCCCTCAGCCTGGCCTACCTCCTGAGAGGGCACATCCTGTAACAGTAAAGTCTCTGCCTGAGACTCCAAAGAAACTCCTGGCAAAACCTCTGGCTCCACTGAGCCTTCTAAAGAACCGACGTCCGGGACTGCCGGTTCATCAACCCTAGGCTTTGCTGTTTTGTCTTTGCGCTTTGAAGTCCTAGCGGGCGTCGGAGCATCCGACGGCATTTTATAATTACAACGCTTCCCAAACACTAACCTGGCACAGTCTAACCTTCTCTTAATTGTGCGTTTGTTAAATCTAGCACAAGAGCGCAACCAACAACGCCGTGCTCAGGCCCTAAACAAGGTATACACAAAGTATGGTAATCCCTATGAGGTATCTGCTTCCCACAAGAAATACAGTTATTCACTTTTTCTGACATCCAGTAAAATACTGAGGCAAGAAAAAC
The DNA here is from genome assembly GCF_019279795.1 of Protopterus annectens. Lineage (NCBI taxonomy): Eukaryota > Metazoa > Chordata > Ceratodontiformes > Protopteridae > Protopterus > Protopterus annectens. The sequence continues at coordinate 1,589,904,779 of NC_056733.1, forward strand.
CAAAATGTTCAACGGGGTACTTAGCCAACTTTGATTCGGTCTGAAACTCCGACTTCGGAAATTTTTCAGAACGCCAACCTGCACTCGCAAAACTGCTTCTGCATCGGACCATGCAGCAAAAAAGACTGAGGATATGACGTCGGTCATGCGCATTAGTACCCTGACGTCCTGACATCAGTCTAATGCGCCTTGACCGACGTCAGCCATATACTTTGGTATTCGGGCCGACTGGACAGCGGACTACCCCAATGGTTAGGACTGCAGCAATGTGGAATGAAGAAAGTACAGTTTTGTACCTACCATAAATGTAGATGTTCGAGGATTCCATTGCTGCAGTCCTGACTATTGGGTATAGTCCGCGTCCCGTCGGCCCGAATACCAGAGTATAAGGCTGACGTCGGTCAGGGCGCATTAGACTGACGTCAGTACGTCAGGGTACTAATGCGCATGACCGACGTCATATCCTCAGTCTTTTCTTGCCCCAGATGTCAGAAGACCCTAAAAAGACAAGTCCCAAAACAACCTGCACCAAAAACATGTATAATATATACAACCATATATACAAAAATATACGCATGTAAACTCACCTACACAACCACCCCTAAATACAGAGGGAAGGAGGGAGGGATTGGACTGCAGCAATGGAATCCTCGAACATCTACATTTATGGTAGGTACAAAACTGTACTATGTTCTTCGTCTTCCATTGCTGCAGTCCTGACTATTGGGTAGAATCCCAAAGCAGAGGTAAGGGAGGCTGGCAAATTATAAAGTAGTAGGAGCTGACAATATGCCTTGTAAAACAGCTGTGGCAAAACCAGCCCTAGACTTAGAGTAGATAGGAAGGTGATAATGCCTAGAGAAAGTATGTACTGAACTCCAAGTAGCTGCTTCCAGAATATCCTTAGTTGCCACCCCTTAGAAATGCTGTCAAGTGGCAGTAGCCCTAGTGGAATGAGGCCTAATCCCAGCTGGAATCTCCTTGCCATGATGGGAATAACAAAATGCAATGCAAAAAGCCAATCCACCTAGAAATAGTTTGTTTTGACACAGGCTTGCCCTGAGAACTCAAAGCAAAAGAAACAAACAACTGCTGAGACTGCCTAAAATCCTTAGTCCTGCTTAAATAATAACGCAATTGCCTGTGTACATCTAAAGTGTGCAAAATCTTTTCCCCTTTAGTTTGAGGTTCTGCAAAAACGTAGGCAAATGAATAGTTTGGTTTAAAGCCACACTAGAAACCACCTTAGGCATAAAAGAAGGATTAGTACGTAATGATACCCTATCCTTATGGAAAATCAAAAGGCCTCTACTGCCATAAGGGCCTGCAACTCAGACACCCTTCTTGCAGAAGTAATAGCCAACAGAAAAGCAGTCTTCCATGACAAATATTTCAATTCAGCAGTAGCTGCAGGCTCAAAAGGTTGTAGAGTAAGTTTTTCCAACACAAAATTGAGATCCCAAGCAGGAGTAGGTGCTCTACGTGGGGGTCTTATATTCTTTGCCCCTCTAAGAAACTGCTTGAACAAAGGATGCGAAAACAAAGGTGGGTCACAATCATAGTGAGCTGAAATTGCTGCAGCATGAATCTTTATGGAAGAGAAGGACAAACCTTTGTCCAACAATTCAGTAAGATATTGAAGAGCCACACTCAAATTAGGCTCTGAAATCTCCAAATTCTTTGCTGTACTCCAAAATAAAAATCGCTTCCATTTTTCTGCGTACACTCTCCTTGTACTAGGTCTTCTAGCTTCCATAATCACATTTAAAACTTGTTGAGGAAGTTGAGACCTGCTGTGTTTCAACACAGAACATGCCAGGCTGTTAGATGAAGAGAGTGAAGCTTGACATTGAGCAGATGACCGTCCTTCTGAGATAAAAGATGAGGAATCAGAGGTAAAGGCCATGGAGGCTCCTTTACCAGACTCCGTAGTAGTGGGTACCAGTGTTGCCGAGGCCAATCTGGAGCTATCAAAATCATCCTTGGCCTGTCTTGTCTGACCTTTAATAGTACCTTTGGAAGAAGAGGTAGAGGTGGAAAGGCATACACATGAAGGTTTTTCCAACTGAAAGACAGAGCATCCACTTTCCAAGCTGTGTGATGAAACCCCTTTGTGCAATACTTTGGCAGCTGGTGGTTTAGTGGAGAAGCGAACAGATCTATGTCTGGAGTTCCCCATGACACTGTCAGTTTCTGAAATACATGAAGATCCAATTTCCACTCGTGGGGATCCATGATTTGTCTGCTCAACACATCTGCTAAGGAGTTCTGTGCTCCTGGCAGAAACCTTGCCTGAAGAGTTAGTTGCAAGCTGAGCGCAGTCTCCCATAAAATCATTGCTTGCCTGCATAGAGGATAAGAATGTGTTCCCCCTTGCTTGTTGATGTACCACATGACAGTTGTGTTGCCTGTTAGAATCAACACCTGCCCTGGAAGAAGTAACTCCTTGAAAGCCATTAAAGCAAACTGGACTGCTAACATCTCCTTCATGTTGATATGTAGATGCTGTAGTCTGGCAGGCCACTTGTCTTGTATCCACTTTCCATTTAGATGAGCTCCCCAAGCAATGTCCGAGGCATCTGTCGTTAAAATCTGACTTGCCTCTGGCCGGGTCACAGAGTCCCTTGTTTAGGTGACATTCCTGAGCCCACCACAAAAATTCTTTTTGAAGGCAAGGTATTATTTGAATGACAGTGTCCAAATCCTGGCAGTGCTGTGTCCATACATTTTTGAAATACCATTGTAGCTTCCTCATATGCAGTTTGGCATTGGGAAGCACCAGAATACAAGATGCCATGAACCCTAATGCTTGAAGGACTGTCCTTGCAGTCAGCACGGACTGATGAGATAGTTGATGGAAGTAAAGTGACAGACTCTTTTGTTTGTCCGGGGTTAAAAAGGCCATCTGGGCTGCTGTATTCAGGCTCACGCCCAGAAAGCACATGTCTTGAGAGGGTACTAGACTGGACTTTATTTCGCTCACAGAATACCCTAGGCATCTTAGCACTGCTATAACATATTCGAGATGCTGTAGAAGGTCTTCCTTTCTTGAGCCAGAATCAGGCAGTCGCCCAAGTAAGGATAGATTTGAATTCCTTGAAGCCTGAAGTAAGCTATCACTGGAGCCAGAACCTTTGTGAATACTCTGGGCAGTAGATAAGCCAAAGGGCAATGCAGAGAACTGATAATGAGAATTTCCAGCTCGAAACCGCAGATACTTTCTGCAACTTAGCCTTATAGGCACATGAAGGTAAGCTTCCTTGAGATCTAAAGTTACCATCCAGTGATCTTTGCCCAGCAGAGGTAAAAGCTGTTGTAACGTCAACATCTTGAACTTGGGAATGTCCAAAACGTGTTGAGGAGAGATAAATCCAAAATTGGTCTCCACGTGTTCCCCTTCTTTGGTACAAGGAACAGGCGAGAATAAAATCCTAGGCCCCTCTCTGACACAGGGACTGGCTGAATGGCCCCTATGTGAAGTAACTGTAAAACTTGCTTGTGAGCCTCTTTTCTTTGTAGAGGAGGAACATCTGGCATGCCTTTGAAAGGGGCATTGTATGGAAATAAAATCTGTAACCGTGGTGAATGATATCCAACACCCATTTGTCTTGAGTAATTAAATCCCAATTTTCTTTGAAAAGAGACAGTCTTCCTCCCAAAGGAGCTGCCAGACGGAATCTGCTGGCAGCTGAAAAACAGGTCATTGGGTCTGTTTACGAAAGGACTGACCCCTGCCCTCACCAGAAGTCTGAGCAGGTGAACTCCTGTTCTAGGCCTAAAAGAACCTTGAGCCCTGCCCCTACCACGCCTAGACCTACCCCTAGACTGAGAATCATAAGCAGGATATGTCCACCCCTTAGCAGGCCAATTTCTACTAAACTTCGGTGGCTGCACCTGCAAAAAATCTTTAACAGTTTGCATAGACTTAGCTTTGTCCTCCATCTTCTTTAAAACAGCTTCCACAGGCTTAACCAAACAACACATCAGACTGTAAAGGAGCATCCAAAATCCTTGTCTTAACATGCTCAGCTAAATTCTGATCCTTCAACCAGGCATGCCTGCGAAGAACAGAACTGGTAGCAGCCACCCTCGAGGAGGCCTGTACAGCATCAAAACCACATTGCAAAGAATGCTTACCCACTTGTTCAGACACATGAACCAAATCCAGCAACTCTTTACACTCAATACCTTCCGCCAAAGCATCCACCTTAGATTTCAATTGTGAAAGGAGATAATTCTGATATTTTAACATGTGAAACTGACAATTCAAAGCTCTCATGGCTAGAGTGGAAGAAGTATACACTTTCTTTCCCCACCTATCCAAAGCCCTTGCCTCTTTATCAGTGGGGACAGGATTTTTAACCACAGAAGCCTTTACACCCTTAGGCCCTTGAGAAATAGTTTCTGGGTCCGCCCTAGGACTCTTAAACAAATATTTATGAGCTTCGGGCACCCTGTAATACCTATCAGGCTTAACAGGAGCAGGAGGCAAAGAGTCAGGGTTCAGGGAAGCCTCTGCAAAAACATCTTCCACCACATTCAACACAGGAGGAATAACTAAAGGCCTATGCTGGGGTAAAAACAAGAACTCCCTAAGCCTTTTCCTGGAGTCAGAATAATCCTGGCCTTCCCATTTAAAGTGCTCCCTCATGGAATGCAAAGTCTCTGAAAATGAGAAATCCTCAGGTGGAGACGCTGTAGGAGTGGAATCATCCACATCAGAATCAGAATAGGTAGGAAACTCCTGCAAATCTTCCACAGAAGATTCTGAAGCCTCTGAACACTGTTCAAAACTATCAAACTCCGGTTCCACCCTAGGCCTCTTATCAGGCGGGGCATAGAACCCTAATCATAGTAATCAAATCTTCTGCCATTTTAAGCATATGTTTCTTAGGTACAGAACCTGAAACGCTAGGAGAAGCCCCCACTGAAGCTGAAGTAGGCCTACCTCTCAAAGAAGTTTTGGCAACAGAAGGAGAGGCCCTAACTACCTTGGGAAGAGAGGGAAGAACAGTCACCTGAGAAGCCCCCTCAGCCTGGCCTACCTCCTGAGAAGGCACATCCTGTAAGAGTATAGTTTCTGCCTGGGACTCCATGGAAACTCCTGGCAAAACCTCCGCTCCACTGAGCCTTCTAAAGAACCGACGTCCGGGACTGCCGGTTCCTCAACCCTAGGCTTCACTGTTTTATCCTTGCGCTTCTTGGAGGAAGCGGGCGTCGGAGCATCCGACGGCATTTTATAATTGCAACGCTTCCCAAACACTAGCCTGGCACAGTCTAACCTCCTCTTAATAGTGCGTTTGTTAAACCTAGCACAAGAGCGGCAACCAACAACGCCGTGCTCAGGCCCTAAACAAGGTATACACAAGGTATGATAATCCCTATGAGGTATCTGTTTCCCACAAGAAATACAGTTATTCACTTTTTCTGACATCCGGTAAAATACTGAGGCAAGAAAACTAAAATGTTCCCCAACGGGGTACTTAGCCAACTCTGTTTCGGTCTGAAACTCCGGTTTCGGAAATATTTCAGTACGCCAACCTGCACTCGCAAAACTGCTTCTGCATCGGACCATGCGGCAAAAAAGACTGAGGATATGACGTCGGTCATGCGCATTAGTACCCTGACGTACTGACGTCAGTCTAATGCGCCCTGACCGACGTCAGCCTTATACTCTGGTATTCGGGCCGACGGGACGCGGACTATACCCAATAGTCAGGACTGCAGCAATGGAAGACGAAGAACATCATCTGCCTGAGCAGAGGTTGAGAAAAGACTGGAGGATCCGTGTTGTATTCTGCTGATATTGCTGATGCATGAATCTTAATGGAGGAGTAAGACAGACCATTGTGAAAAAGTTCTGCTAAGTATTCCAGGATGTTAGCTATGTTTGCCAAAGATGCATCCACTCCTTTTGTTGCACTCCAAATGAGGTATCTTTTCCATTTTGCTGAATAAGTTTTCCTTGTTGAGGGTCTGCGAGCCTCCAAGATAATGTCTTTAACCCTTTGAGATAAATCTGGGTTATTTTGCCTTATGAAATGTTCCAAGCAGCTAGCTGCAGTGTTTTCAAGTTTGGATGCAGGATTTTGAAGTTGTTCTGTGTTAGTAGAAGCGGTAGCAGGGGTAGAGGCCATGCATGTTCCCGAGACATGCTTCTCAGTAGCGGGTACCAATGTTGCCTCGGCCAGTCTGGAGCTATCAAGATGATCCTCGGGTGATCTTCTTTGATCTTCAGTAGCACTTTGTGCATCAAAGGAAGAGGTGGGAATGCATATGCTGTCAGGTTTTCCCAACTGAAAGATAGGGAGTCCACCTTTTAAGCAAGTGGGTGGTATGTCCTTGTGAAGAATTTTTTCAATTGGTGGTTGTGTGGGGATGCGAACAGGTCTATTTCTGGCAGTCCCCATTTCCTTGTGATGGTTTTGAAGATGTCTGGATGCAGCATCCATTCGTGGGCATCCGTGGTGGTTCTGCTTAAGATGTCTGCTAGTATATTTTCTTTTCCTGGCACAAATATGGCCTGTAGCTGAATCTTGAGGCTCAGGGCCACCTTCCAGAGGTCCATTGCCATCCGGCATAGAGGGTATGAATGTGTGCCTCCCTGTTTGTTGATGTACCACATAACTGTGGTGTTGTCTGTCCTTATGAGCAAATGACCCTGTTGAAGAAACAGTCTGAATGTCTGAATTGCCTGTTTTACTGCCAGCATCTCCTTTTGATTTATGTGCAGGTTTCATCTGGTCTTGTGTCCATAAGCCTTGTATGCACTTGTCCACCATGTGAGCCCCCCAACCAAGGTCTGAGGCGTCCGTGGTGATAGTCTGGCTTGGGTGAGGCCTGTGGAAGGGCAGTCCCTTGTTTAATTGACAGGCCTGGGCCCACCACTGGAATTCTTGCTTCAGGCATGGAATTATTGGAATTTGGGTTTCTAAGCTGTGCTTGTGCTGAGACCATAAATTCCTCAGGTACCATTGCAACTTCCTCATATGTAGTCTGGCATGTGGAATCAAAATTATGCAGGATGCCATGTAACCCAGGGCTTGCAGGATTTTTCTTGCTGTAAGGTGGTCCTGCGCTGTTAATGCCATGAAATAGAGTGGTAGCTGCTTCTGCTTTTCTGCTGTGAGGAATGCCATCTGGCTTGATGTGTCCAGTTCTGCACCCAAGAAGGTTATCCTTTGGGATGGTATCAGCCTTAACTTTCTTAAGTTGACTGTGTATCCCAAGGCTTGCAGCAGGTAAATAACCTTTTTCAAATCTTTTGTTAATTTGTCTTTGCTGTCCGCTTGTAACAGGCAGTCGTCCAGGTATGGATAAATTTGAATTCCCTGAAGCCTGCAATGAGCAATTACTGATGCCAGGCATTTCGTGAATACTCTGGGCACAGTAGATAAGCCAAAAGGCAATGCTGAGAATTGATAATGCTCTGATCCTGCAAGAAATCTGAGGTATCTTCTGCAGTTTTGTCGTATGGGGACGTGCAGGTATGCCTCCTTGAGATCCAGAGTCACCAGCCAAGACTCCTTGCCCAGCATGGGAAGAAGTTGCTGTAGGGTCAGCATCTTGAATTTTGGAACAATGAGATATGTGTTTAGTGCGGACAGGTCGAGGATAGGTCTCCATTGTTTTTCCTTTCTTGGAACCAGGAAAAGTCTTGAATAAAATCCTTGTCCTTGTTCCATAGCCGGTACCTTTTCTATAGCTCTCATCCTTAGTAAATGCTCTATTTGCTGTAGAGCGTTTATCCTTTGATTTGGAGGTAGGTTTGGCATTCCTCTCTTCCTTGGAAGAGTATGGAAGTGAAACCTGTAGCCTTTGTCTATTGTCTGTAAAATCCATTTGTCTCCTGTAATGTAATGCCAATTTACTGAAAATAAGGCTAGCTTTCCGCCTAAGGGTGCTTCCAGTTGTTCCCTGGTAGGCGGTTTCAGAGCCAAGTCACTGTGATTGTCCTGTGGAAGTGGTAGTGGCTGGATCTGTGGCCGTACTTCTCTGGCTGTTAGGCTGCCACTGACGTCCCCTGTATGCACCTCTGGATTGACCTCTGCCTCTTGGGCGTCTATTTCTGCTTCTCTGTGCTCTGGTGGTGTCTGGAAAGGACCAATTCTTGGAAGGCCAGTTCCTACTAAACCTCGGAGGCTGGACCTGTAAGAAATCCTTGACTGTCTGGACAGATTTAGCTTTTTCTTCCACCTTCTTCAACACTTGCTGTGCAGGGGAACCAAACAAACTGTGCTTTTCCATGGGAGCATCTAGAAGCTTGGACTTTACATGGTCTGATAAAGCTTGCTCTTTTAACCATGCATGCATTCTGATCACTGTACCAGTCATAGCTGATCTAAAGGAAGCCTCCAGTGCATCATAGCCGCATTTTAAGGAATGATTACTGACCTGCTGAGTGTTATGCACCAAATCCTGAAGGGACTTACGGTCTAAAGGCTCAGTGGAGGACAGTTTTTTTAGTTAGTTGATCTAACAGAAACTCCTGATACTGAATCATGTGGAATTGACAGTTTAAGGCCCTAGCCGATAGAGTAGCAGAAGTGTAAACTTTTTTACCCCATCTCTCTAATGCCCTAGATTATCTTTCAGAGGGGAGGGGGTTCTTAGAAGATGTAGCTGCTACAGCTTTAGGGCCCTGTGAAATCGTCTCAGGATCTGCAATAGGAGCCTTATACAAATGATAATGTGTGCCCGGAACCCTGTAGAATCTGTCGGGCTTAGCAGGGGCCGGAGGAAGGGAGTCAGGGGCAGTACAAGCATCATTAAAAGCATCATCCACAACTGTAAGTACAGGAGGAATAGCTAAAAGCCTATGCTGTGGTAAATGTAAAAAGGTCCTAAGCCTTTTTCTAGAGTCTGAAAAATCCTGGCCCTGCCATTGAAATTGTTCCCTCATAGCATGCAAGGTTTCCCCAAAAGAAAATTCCTCAGGAGGAGAGGCAGAAGGTATGGAATCCTCTGCGTCAGAGTCCTCACATAAGGAGAGCAAGGGCTTTCTGGAGGGTCTGTATTTTCAGAATTATCAGAGGAATAATCTGAAGAAACTGGCTCGGGGGGGCTCTGCTCTAGGCCTCTTCTCTGGAGGAGGGTGAGAGGCCCTGTCAGGGTGGGACTGGGTTCCTCTGATCAAAGAAATGAGATCCTCTGCTAGACTAAGCATTTGAGTACTGGAGCTAGACCTGTGAGAGCGGGCTTTAGCAGGCACGGTCTTTGAAGATTTAGCTGCTTTAGCCGTGGCAAAAGCCTTAATTGACATGGAAGCAGGAGGCCTAGCAGCTCCACGTGCAGGAGTAGATATATCTAAGGGTATAGTATCTGATAAATCCTGTGAAACTGTAAGAGCAGGAATTTCCGTAGCAGATTCAGCCATGCTGGATGAGGCCTCGGTAGTAGGAAGCATGCTTTCGGCCGAAGGGAGAACCGCAGACTCGGTTTCAGCTGAAACCGAGACACTTGCGGTTGGCTTAACCGCGGTTTCGGCCGAAACCGCGGACCGCGAGTGTCGGTCCTTTTCCTTACGCTTTTTAGCTAAATGTGTAGTCGGAGTCTCCGACGGCATGATATAAGCAAAAGCGGAGCCGAAAAACTCCTCTGCAAACTCCGACCGACGTCTAAGTGTCCGTCGGTTGAAGGAAGCACAGGCTAGGCAAGCTGCTACGTCGTGGTCTGGGCCTAAACAAGGTAGGCAGTAAGAGTGGAAATCTTTATGAGGTATTTGCTTCCCACAAGTTAAACAGGTATTCACTTTTTCTGACATCGGCTGAGGCAAGAAAGAGTCCCCAACGGGGTACTTAGCTTTTTAGAAGTCTTCGGTAGTAGTAATCTCTAGTTCTGACCGACCGGCACTTGCGAACAGCTTCTGCTTCGGGTGCCACGTGGCAAGAAAGACTGAGGAAAATGGCGTCGGCTGATGCCTTTATACCCGCTGAACTGCAGCTATGACGTCGGGTGAAGTGCGACATCAGCCGAGGCCAGACCCAGACTTTGGAATCCGGCCGACCGAAGGGCTGCCTGAGGCCAGGACAACCCATTTGTAAGGACTGCAGATGCATCCTTGAAGGACATCCAAACGCTTCCAGGTAAACCGACTCGTCCTCGGAAGGATTAAGGGAAGACCAGTTCCCCTTCTGTTTAAGGATTTCAAGGATGTCTGAGAAAGAGACATCCTCAGAGGGGGACCTTGGGGATCCTTCAGAGTCATCCAAGTCGGTATCCGATGTAATGGACTCAGGGGAGTCCACATGCTTCCTCTTACATGTCCTCTTGCGCGGAGGTTCACCTGACGGGTCAGGAGAAGCCTCGGAAGAGGAAGAAATTCCCAGTGGGGAAACCTGAGGCGTTGGATCTCTGGGTCCGAGAGCAAAAGAGTGGGAAGAGACGTCAGCAGGCACTGTAGTGGGAGGAGCTGATGGAGCTGACCGTTGACCAGGCACTGGGGCTAGTACGCTCATCACTTCGAAGGCTCCTCTATCAGGCAGGCCAAAGGGCTCCCGCTCCGAAGAACTAGGAACCCCGGTCCGCACCGACAGGGATGGCTCCGAAGCCGATGTCGGGGCCAAGCTCACCAGCGCCGACACTCCGAGAGGGAGAACGGGGTCGGACAAGGGTCCGATGCCACTCACCCCCTCGGAGCCGGCGAGAGAGTTCAGGCGCCCGGAACCCTCCAATGAAGGCACCATGGAGGAGATCGGAGAAGAGGACGACTGAGCCGGAGGGGGAGGTATCGGCTCCGACGCCGCAACGGTCACGGCTCCGAGGAGCTCCGCCTCCGAACTCTGGTGGAGAGTCGAAGGAGGATTAGTAGGTGGAGCTGATATAGCTTCTGTCATATGAGACGAGCTGTGAAGCATTTGGGCCAGTGCCAGAGACTTTAAAAGTCTACTGACCACTCTCTCAAGGTCATGGTCGGAAAGCCTGGACGACCAAGAAGAATGGCTCCGATGGCTCCGCTCCGAGAGCAAGTGTGACCTCGGAGCCGAATGGATGGATTCTAATGATGGGGATCTGGACCTCTTTCGAGTAGAGGGTATCAAGATGGGTGGAGCCGATGGAGCCAGAGCAGACTGTGAAAGTTGAGCCTCAGAGGTATCGGCTCCAAGTGGAGCCGATGCAAGAAGCTGCGATGCCGACATATCAGCTCCAGCCGGGGCCGATGGAGTGGCAGATGGAGAGCCACCAGCCGAAGGCTTAGAACTCGGAGCCGACGGTTTGGTTGGCTTCGAGGGCTTCCCCGGCAAGGACTTAGCCGGAGAACCATCGGGCGTGAATAAGGCCCTTAAGATTAGTTTATTCCTGCGCTCCTGCAGGACTCTTGGACTGAACGCATGGCACACAGAACAAGAGTCCTGCAGGTGCAAGGGTCCCAGGCAGTAAACGCAAGAAGTGTGACCGTCTGTCAGAGACATCTTCTGACAGCACGAGTCGCACTTCTTGAAGCCTGAGACCTTTGTATCCTTCGACATAATGCTGTCGAAGTAAAGAATTTAAACACACACACAAAATCCAAACAGACACATATATATATATATATACATATATATATATATATATATATATAGATTATATATATATATATATATATATATATATATATATAGGGATACAGGGGTACACACATAGACCACACTCGCAGCACAGAATCCCTGTGAGAAAACTAGGAAAGGAGCAGGGCCTAAGGCCTAACCTAGCGAAGGGTAGAATAATTGGGATAAGGGGACAAAAATAACACTAACTGGGAAAAATTTTTAGTTTAACCGTTACGCTAAGCTATACTAAGAAAAAAGGGGTGGGAAGGCTAAGTAGAAGAGTGCGATTTTGAAACAAAATCTAACACTTACCAGGAGCCGGTAAAAAAGCACCTCACTAGCGAAAGCGGCAAACGAGATCTGGGGAGTTACCGGCTAGCATCATGGGATACAGGGTTGCCTCGAGCCGGTAAAATTAGCTCTCGAGCTTTAGTAGTGGCCGAGTCGGAGCCGAGGTTCGGCTCCGAACCCATCCAGCAAGAATGAAGGCGAGATTGACAACTTAACATCGAAAATTTCAGGAGTCGACCGACAGACACTTGTGAACTGCTTCTGCATCGGGCACCGCGTGGCAAGAAAGACTGATTAAAATGGTGTCGGCTGCATGTTTTATACCCCTGACGACATGACGTCATGGGAGAGGAGACAGCAACCGACATAGGATCCAAGACTTTGTTATTCAGGCAGACTGAGGGCAACCTGCCAGCAAATTACCCAAATGTAATGACTGCAACAGTGAAACACGAAGAACATCAGTGAATACACTCTAACATCTACATTTATGGTAAGAGTACACAACTGTACTATCTTCTTTGTGTTTCACTGTTGCAGTCATTACATTTCGGTAGATTCCCAAAGCTGTGTTTGGGAGAAGGAGTTTAGATAGCATTAGGGTCAGCTATACGGCCATGCAAGACTGCAGTGGCAAAGCCAGCTCTGGATTTAGAGAAAAGTGGCAAATCATAATGCTTGGTTAAAGTATGTACAGAACTCCAGGTAGCAGCTTCTAGGATGTCCCTGGTAGGGACGCCTCTGAGAAAGGCTGTAGAGGTAGATGCAGCACTGGTGGAGTGAGGTCTGATCCCATGGGGGCTAGGTTTTCCATGGTGCTTATAGCAGAAAAGAATGCAATGGCTTATCCATTTAGAAATCGTTTGCTTTGAAATAGCCTTCCCCTCTGCCCCTGCAGCAAATGCTACCAACAATTGTTCAGATTTCCTTTGAGGCTTAGTCCTGTCCAAGTAGAATCTAAGTTGTCTGTGCACATCTAAGGAATGCCGTATCCGTTCCCCTTTATTCTGTGGATTGGAAAAGAAGGTTGGCAAATGAATGGACTGATTAAGTGCCACACTAGATACCACCTTGGGCATGAAGGATGGATTGGTTCCGAGTGACACCCTGTCTGCATGAAAGATGATGAAAGGCTCTACTGCCATAAGGGCCTGTAATTCAGATACCCTTCTAGCTGAAGTAACTGCTAAAAGGAAAGCTGTTTTCCAAGTAAGAAATTTTAAGTCTGCAGTAGCAGCTGGCTCGAAAGGAGGTAGAGTGAGTTTCTCCAAGACAAGGTTAAGGTCCCAGGCTGGGGTTGGAGCTCTCCTGGGCGGTCTCAAATTTTTGGCCCCTCTGAGGAACTGCTTGAGCAGTGGATGAGAGAAGAGGGGAGGGTTCTGTGTTATAATGAGCTGAAATGGCTGAGGCGTGGATTTTAATGGAGGGAAAAGACAGGCCCTTGTGAAGCATCTCAGTTAAGTATTGTAAACTCTGAGGTAAATTGGGCGCTGCTGTGCTCATCCCTTGAGATTGGTTCCAGGCACAATCTTTTTCATTTTTCAGCATAAGATTTTCTAGTACTAAGCCTTCTTGCTTCTAAAATGATATCCATCACAGGTTTGCTGAGGGATGGTAAAGGAGAGATTAAGTAATTAGCCAGGCTGCAAGGTTCAGTGTTGGTAGCTGAGAGTGCAGAATTTGGTTCTCCTGCTGAGACAGCAGGGAAGGAGTCTGAGGCAGGTGCCATGGAGATGACCGTAGATAAGCGTAGGCAAGGTATGATAGGGATCATTGTTTCTAGGTTTTGAGAATGTTGACACCATAGGCTTTTTAGATACTACTGTACTTTCCTCATATGCAGTCTTGCATATGGAATTAGAACAATGCAGGAGGCCATGAACCCCAAGGCTTGCAGTATTTGTCTTGCAGATAGCAGGGTTTTTGTGGCCACTTGCTCACAGTTGTCAAATGAATTTGCTTTTCCGGCGTGAGGTAAGCCATCTCGGAAGTTGTATTCAAGCTTTCTCCCAGCAATATAATTTGACAGGGTACCAGCTGTGATTTTTCGTTTATGGTGTACCCCGGACAAGTTAGAACCCTTTTTACAAAGGCCAGATGATTCAAAAGAATGTCCTGTCTTTCTGCCTGAATTAGACAATCGTCCAGGTATGGGTATATTTGAATATTTCTTTGCCTGCAAAATGCAATAACTGGAGCTATGCACTTTGGCTTATCTACTGCGCCCGGGGTATTCACAAAGGGCAGTGCAGAGAACTGATAGTGAGTGTAGCCTGCTTTGAAGCGTAGGTATCTTCTGCAAGATTCCCTGATTGGGATGTGCGGGTATGCTTCTTTTAAATCTAGTGTTGCCAACCAGGCATCTTTGCCTAGCATAGGAAGTAACTGGTGAAGAGTCAGCATCTTGAATTTTGGAATCTCCAAAAAGATGTTTAGAGTAGACAGGTCCAGGTTAGGATGCCATGAATTGTCTTTCCTGGGTACCAGGAAAAGTCTGGAGTAGAAACATTGTCCCTTTTCCTCTTCTGGTACCAGTTGAATTGCCCCCCATGCTTGAGAGAGAGAAAGTACTTGTCTTTGTGCCTCTGCTCACCGATTTGGGGGTAGGTCTGGCTATCCACTTGGTGTTGGCAACGTGTGGAAGTGAAATCTGTATCCCTGGGATGCTATATTTAAAACTTATTTGTCCTGGGTAATGAGTTCCCAATTCTTTGCATGAAGAGCAATCTTCCCCCCCAAAGGGGGTGTCAGATAAGTGCTTGGAAATTTTAAAAGGAAGTCACTGAGATAGTTTAGTATAGAATAGTTTAGAAGTCTCTATTGGAGATGAAAGTGCTAAAATGGATTATTAAAGTGCTTGCATTTTTTTCTTATTGTGTTTTTCGTCAGTACAAGTTTTCACAACATTAGTGGTTCCGTACAAGGTTTCGGCTATTTTTTTGTTTTCGTACAACAGGGGGAGTATTATTCCCAGACTTGGAAGTGGAGGCCCCCACTGCTTAGTTCTGAGAGTTCCCTGGGACTGAAACCTGTTTTTTTTGCTGCGTCTGGGTTTGGCTTGAGAAGACCTGGAAGGGGCTGGAAAGGACCAATTTTTAGAGGGCCAGTGCCTACTAAATTTAGGAGGCTGAACTTGTAAAAAAAATCTTTAGCAGTTTGCATAGATTTAGCTTTATCCTCCATCTTAAGAACTTCCTCAGCCTTGTTGCCAAACAGGCGGTCCTGCTTTAAAGAAGCATCCAACAATTTAGCTTTAACATGATCATGGAAAGATTGCTCCTTAAGCCAAGCATACCTTCTGAGCACAGACGCAGTTACAGCAGCCCTACAAGAGGCCTCTAATGAATCAAAACCACATTGCAAAGTATGTTTTACAACTTGTTTGGCAGAATGCATTAAATCCTGCAATTCTTTATTTTTCACACAGTCAGGAATCATCATTTTCTGTTTAAGCAGTCCAATTACAAGTTGCTGATATTTTAGCATATGAAACTGGCAGTTTAAAGCCCTAATGGCCATGGTTGCAGAATTCTAAACCTTCTTACCCCATCTATCCAGCACCCTGGAGTCTATCAGAAGGGGTAGGATTTTTAGCAGTAGAAGCCTTAATGCCCTTGGGCCCCTGTGTAATAGTCTCTGGATCTGCAAAAGAATTTTTGAAAAGGAACTTGTGGGACTCTGGGACCCTGTAGTATCTGTCAGGTTTTCTGGGAGCAGGAGGCAAGGAATCAAGGGCCAAACTAGATTCCGAGAAAGCATCATCAACCATGTCCAGTACAGGAGGAATAGCTAACAGCCTATGCTGAGGGTAGCAGAAGGAAATCCCTAAGCCTCTTTTTTGAATCAGAGTAATCCTGGCTTTCCCAGTGGAAATGCTCCCTTAGAGAATGCAAGGTTTCCCCAACAGAAAAATCCTCAAGAGAGGAAGCAGAGGGAAGAGAGTCCTCTGCATCAGAATCCTCATAAGTAGGTAAGGACAAATCCAGGTCATCAGAAGGGTCAGAAAAAACAGAATCCTGATCAGAAGATTCATAATCAACCTCAGTAATAGGCCTCTTAGAAGGGGGGGGGGGGTTGGCTACCCCTGATTAAAGTTATTAGAGCTTCAGCCATTCTTATTTGTTTTTTTTAGGCATTAGAGGCCTGACCATGTGGCCTGGGTGTCGGTTTTTTAGACACGGCTCGAGATTTAGGCCTAAGTAATGAAGGAGGCATTGATTTAATATGCAAGTCCGTAGGCCTGAATACACCCTCAGAAGTCGGTGCCTGCACAGCGGCTATGGACCCATACAAGGTAGAGACATCCACAGGTTCCATAGTTGAAGCATCTCACAGCATACTGGACTCCGAATGGGTCTCAGTAGAGGCCTGCGAATCAGACGTAGCGGATATCAGGTGCTGTGAAAGCGCCTCACTGAGTACCGTCGAACTGGCTTAGGAGAAGCGTCATTGGAAGTTTTGGACCTCAGCGGCCTGTCTCTGTCTTTGTGTTTTTTCGGAATCCCGGTAGTCTGATGGCTAACCAACGACATTTCTGGATAATTAAACAGAGAACCGAAATATTTAGAGGCAAAATTATAGACAACCGATAGTGCGCTGATTAAATAAAGCACAAAACCGACAGCAAGGTACGTCGTGGTCAGGGCCTAGGCAAGGAATACAGTATGAATGAAAATCTTTGAGGTATTTGCTTTCCACAAGTAATGCAATTAACTTTTACTGACATTGGTTAGGAACAAGAAAAAGTTTCCCCAATGGGGTACTTAGCTTTAGTTGAAGACTTTGGTTCTGAAACTCGAAAACGAAAATTTCAGGCGTCGGCCGGACAGGCACTTGCGAACTGCTTCTGCTTCGGGCACCGCAAGGCAAGAAAGACCAATGTAATGGCGTCGTCTGCGTGTTTTATACCCCTGATGACCTGACGTCATGGAAGAAGGGACAGCAACAGATGCAGGACCCAAGACTTTGTTAATCAGGCCGACTGAGGGCAACCTGCAAGCAGATAACCCAAATGTAATGGACTGCAACAGTGAAACACGAACATCTACAAAGTCAAAAGGATGTGCATGTGGAAACCAAACTGACTTCAGAAACCACTGAAATGTTCTCATGTGGAGTTTGGTTAGAGGGAGTGAAGGGAATGCGGATGCCATGAATTCCAGAACTCAAAAATTCCCTGGCTGCAACAGAGGCCAGAGGAACAACATTCTGAAAGGAGGAAATGAGAGTTAAGACCTTGAGAGGAGGCAGAGATGCCAGCATAGGCACCATCTGAATCCCGCACCCCTGAAAAACATGGTCTTGAGGAGTAGTTAGAAAAGACTTTCTGAAGTTTATTGTGAACCCCAGGTTTTGCAGAAGGGAAATGGCACAATGAAGGCTTTATAAAAGGATCTCTGGAGAAGAATCCTGAAATGGCAGATGGTCCAACTAAGGAAATACGTGGATTCCCTGAATCTTGCAAAAAGCAATCACAGAAGCTAGGCATTTGGTGAATATCCTTGGAGCAGTAAAGAGGCCAAAGGGCAAAGCAGAGAACTGAAAGTGCCAGGAAGCAAGAGAGACATGTAAAAACTTTGTAAATAGGGGATAAAGACTGACATGGGGGTAAGCATCTTTGCGATCCAGAGAAACCAGAAATGCCTGAGGAAACAGCAAAGGGAACAAAGTCTAAAGGGATAGCATTCAAAAGGAAAGAAACTTTAGAAAAGCAGTCAGGTGAGGAAGATCCAGAACGGGTCTCCAAGTGCCTTCTTTCCAGAGGGCTAAAAGGACTCTGGAATAAAACCCTTTCCCCCCCTTTAAGCAGCTGGAACCTCTTGAATAGTTCCTAGAGTAATAATCCTGAAGCACCACTGGAAAAAAGCTCAACTGTTCTTGAGGTGGTTGAGGAATGCCCATGAAGGGGGAAAATATTTCCAAACCATGAAATACCCATGGAGATGATGGGGAAAAAAAACAAGAATCTTGGATTATGCTTAAACAAACAGGAGAGAGTGACAGAGAGAGAGGAAGAATGTGGCTGGGAGGAATCTGGTAGTCATACAGCACCTAGTTTATCAGGAAAGGAAGGCTTCCGAGCAGTAGTCGTCTGAGTAGATTTAGCTGGGGGCTTTCACCACCTTTCTTGCCTTTAAGAGGAGGACAAGACTGCCTTCTAACAAAAGCTAGTTTAGCAGGGTAGTTGCTCTGGAATTTGGACACTGGTGACACAAAATATGTTTCAGATCCAGTAACTCCTTGCCTCTCTCCTGCAGGGACTTGAGCAAATCAAAAGCAGCATGAAACAAACATTTGCTGTCCAGAGGAGCATCCATCAACTTAGCCTTAATATCCGGCAGAGGTTGAAGCCATAGCCAGAAATATCTCCTCCAAACAGATCCTGAAGCAGCAGCCCTAGAGGAAGCATCTGCTGGATAATAACTACACTTAATGGAATGGCACGCTACCTGAGATGAAGCCCCTAATAAAGAAAGAAAGACAAAGCAGAAGTCTCACCTTGAGAATCAGGAAGGTCAGAAATAACCTGACATGCCTGAAAAAGAATAGCCAAAACATATCTGGTCATATGAATCTAATAAAGAACAGCCTGAAAGGCTAGGGTTGCTTAAGTATAAACCTTCTTACCCAGCCTTTCCATGGTCCTGCTGTCCTTATCAGAAGGAAGACGCTTCATCAAAGGCAGTAATACAGAAGGCTTATCAGATGCCACACAGACCACCAAAAGGTCAGCAGTTTGACGCTTGTAAAGAATTTACAGTCATCAGGTGCTTTATAAAACCGGTCTGGTTTCTTAGAATCAGGGGGTTAAGAATCTGGGGCCTGAGAAGCAGTAGAAAAAGCATCTAGTAAAGCAGCCAAAATAGGAGGAACAGCACACGGTCTAGGAGATTCCATTTGAAGGAGCTCACATCTCCTCTGCACTTCAGACACCTGGGAACAATCCCATTTAAAGAACTCCATCATACTGGTAATGGTATTCCCAAAAGAAAGGTCCTCAAAAGGAGATTCAGGACTAGTAGACTCCTTCCTCAGAACAGTTATCCAGAGGGGAAGGAATCTGGGTGGAATAGGCCATGGGATTCCTCATCTGAATCCTCGTTTTCAAAGGAATCCTGATCCCTAGATCTCTTGAGAGGGGGAAGATGACCAAGGTGGAGCCGGAAAAGACACTCCATAAGGAAGCTTCAAGGACATAAGCGAGTTAAACAATCCCTGTGTTCAATTCTGCCATTCACTTTGAAGGTCCTTGGGAGCAGAAGAAACATGTTTTGCTTTTTTTCAAAGGGACATCCACCTTATGAAATTCTAGAAGGCTCCAACATCGGCCTATACTCATAATTGGGACTTCCTCCCTTACCAGTATCTGAGGAACCCCCAAGGCCCCTTGGTGATAATCAGCCACGGTTCCCCCTGAAAGTCCAAAATGGACATCTGCAAGACCTCAGAGGACGTGCGAGCAGCCAGACCCATGGGAGCCTCCGAAATGGTCACAGCAGAAGAATCCAGGCCAGGAACCAAGCAAACCTCCAGCCTTTCATCAACCTTGAGAGACACCCCTATGGAGGAGGCACAGCTGATGAATCCAACCTAACTTTTTTGGGCCTGTTCTTTGAAGACGGCTGACCCTCAGGCCTGGAAGTACCTTCCACAGCATTTTTTGTTAAAAGTTTTAGACAGCTGTTTTCCAGTTAAACAGTGAGGGATAAAAGATGACTGTGTAAGGTCTTTGGCACAAAAGCCTGACAAATATTGCAGGATGTATGATTATGCGATGTCCCTAAACAAAACAAGCACTGCTCGTGATGGTCTTTATGGGGAATATGATTCCCACACTGGTATTTACACTTTCTGGATGACATGAAACCCCACAACAATGCAAAAGCAAAAAGATAAGCAAAAACCCCAACAGGGCACTTATCTGAACGGCTAGGTACACCAGCAATGACCTGGGGGATCAGACAGAAGATTCACAGATGGCATTTGGACTGGCAGCAAAGAAGTTATGAGTATGGTACATCCAGATGTCACCTTTATGCCCTACATTATGCAAGGACCATGTGAGAGACATATAGCGCACCTTAAGGCAACCTAAAGGCTTTGGTATACTGGCCGGGCGTTGGGCTGCCCTTGGCAGGGGATCCCAACTGTTATGAATACTGCAACAGTGATATGGAAGGACATCTCATCACTCAGTCTTTTGGATTAAAACTTGGTATTTATTTTTTTTGCTTTAAATTTGGCAACTGGGTAGACTGCCTGGGTTTATAGACACTATATAGCCACAATCCAGGCACAGAAGCAGTAAAAAGTTAACCAGATTACAATTAAATCAATAAGAAAAGCAATTATACAGTTACAGAGTCTGAAAAATCTGCATATGCAATCAGTAGGACAGACAAAAAAATTTCTTACAAAGGATTTAAAGCAACACAGCATCACTATACCTTACATCCTACAGAGACTAACATTAACCTATGTATATACTTGCTTCAGTGGACAGCTCCTATCAGTAAGTTCAAATACTGGAGGACCCAGTTACAGAAATATTGTATAAACCAAGGTGGTAATGTGTGTTACAGAAGCATCTGCAAGCAGTTGTATTTTTATGGTGGGCTAAAAAGCTCCTTTTAAGCAGTTTCTTTTCTCTGACTTCCTGTGGAAGGTAGTTACAGTTATAGCTTTTGCAGTTTAGAGAAGTCATTTTGCTGAAGCCTTTTTGGTCAACACACTGCCTTACTGCCATTCTGGCAGTAGTGCCCTGCTTCCCTCCTCTGGCAGTCTACAAAAGCTCAGAGTTCCCTCCCACTGCCTACCTGTGGGTGTGATGGAACAATCACTTGACAGTGCAGGGACTGCCTTACAAACCCACAGACAGGACCTCTATCAGTATTCTAGTTCCACAGTAAGAAGGATCTCGAGGAAGATGACTTCTTAGTCTGGATCTCTTCAGCTGTTGGGCTCAGATAAACCCTTAAGGTTTTTCATTTCTTCTCTGCATTTTTCTCTCAGTAACTCAATAGTGTAAACTTACTGCTTTGACTTTTTTTTTGCTGATTGGGGAACTGCATATGCTTGGGATTTTACTTTACATGCAGTATAAGGCTTATTACACTGTCTTATTATACTGTTAATTATAAGCTTCATTTGAAAGCTTTAACAGGAAAACTTGCTGATTTTGCATTTTTTTTTCTTTGGGGTTATGATTATTTGAGGTGTTGGAGCAGATTTACAGCACTTTAAAAGATTTTTTGTTTAAAAAGTTATTTTCCAGTCATTTTGTATGTTAAACATTTCTGACAGGAATTTTTCATAAGTTTATGCTCGATTTATCTGAGGCAGTTTTATGTTATGCCTACTCATACTCGGCTGAAGCTAGCTTTTACTAAAATTGCAGGAATTTTGTGACATGTATTTTCTGCTTTGGACTGTGTTACTGAAGCTATCTTTTTATCCGGTGCAGTATACAGAACAGTATGCATACAGAAAGTCTTCAGATTGTTACTTCAAGGGAGAATATTGGGATTTCTCCATTTTTTATTGAGCTGACTGTGCAGCCATTCTTTGGTATTCCTTTGGCTGCTTTTCTTTACCCCCTCCCCTTGAATTGACGGATTCTGATATAGGGTCCCCACCACATATCCCTTAATCATCTTAAAAAAATAGTAAATAAACATGCCTCAACCTACGACTTGCAACTCTGGAGTAGCCCTGGGCAGCTATCAAACCACTCACCTTATTTTTCCTTCAGGTCACCTACTGCACTGCTAGTATCACAAATGCGCACAACGCAAAGTCTTCCTGGGCTGTACTATTGCCTGATTAAGGTATGGGAAAACCAAATTATTTTGGTGCAGGGAAATTCAGGGTGCAGAACCTGATGCTAGTGTTGATCTATCTCCCCCCCCCCCCCACCGAGGAGTTCTCCCACTAGTGTAGTGCATACACAAAAAAAAAAGGAAGACAACCTACCACGTTACACAGCAATAATCTAACTACGTTTTCACCTGAATTGGTGACTATGGCTGGATCCATTATTCAGGCTATTGACTACAGGGTGCAAACCCAAGTTATAAGTAATGTTAGTGTTCTCACCCTGTTCAAACACCTAGCAATCCTAACTTTGAAAGTGATATGAACAACCGAAAGAAGAAGATGACGATGGAATAAAGAAATTATGTCTTACCATAACGTTCAGTCTGTGTTGCTGATCTTCGTTCATTCACTGCTGATGGGTTCTCGGTTCCGTCCTCGGAACAGAGCCAGCCAATATCAAGCTTGAGTCAGCCAAAAACTCTCGAGCCAAGGTCCTACCCAGAATGCTCTGCTCCCTGTTACCTCAGATCGAGTTTGCAAGTTGATAGATAAAAGTAGAGGCTACCTCTGGTCATAAGAGACCTACAAGAAAGGAGTACATGAGATCAACCAAGAACCTCCAGATTGGGGGGGGTGGAGGGTGGGAAGTAATGAATGAATGAAGGATACCACCACAGATGGAACATTATGGTAAGACGTAACTTCTTTATCTGATGATGTTAATCTTTGTTCATTCCTTACTGATAGGATAGTCCCCAGCTACCTGTATTCCTGGGTGGCCCTCATGGAAGGACATTTCTGAGCACCATGGAGCCAAAGGAAGCTCTACCTCTTGAGGGCAAGTCCAATTTGTAATGAAGAATAAAGGTTTGAGGTTTGGCCCAAGTTGCAGCTGAGCAAATATCATTGAGGAAAGCCTTAGCATGGAAAGCTGTTGGAAGTTGCCATAGATCTTGTAGAATGAGCTTTGACTCTGATGTAAGGTGAGATTGTTTCTGTTGTAGATAAAGGAGACACAATTTTTCAGCCATGAAGCTAATGTAACTTGATACAGGATGACCCCGTCTAGGTCCAGAAACAGTTGGTCTGATTTATGGGTAAATTTAGTTCTGTCCAGATAAAACTAATTGCCTATGAACATCCAAGGAGTGCAGGCAATACTCTCCCCTGTTAGAACGGATAGGAAACACTGGAATATCAATAGACTGACTGATAGATCGCTCTGACACCACTTTTGGTAAAAAGGTAGAATTAGTTTTCAGTGATACCCTATCCTTATGGAAGATAAGATAGGGAGGTTTGATGCATAAGGCCTGGAGTTCTGATAATCGCCTAAAGCACCGCCCTCAGTTCCAGGACACTGATAGGCAAAGAACCTCCGTCTCCGACCAGGTGCCTTGGACCGAGTTTCCCTGACATAGCCCCCCCTACCCCATCAGTAAGGCATCCGTGGTCACCGTGGCTATCAGTTGATGGGGGTTGAAAGGGCGAGACCATTGCTGGGGATTTCGAGATGTCTACCAGAGTAAATCTTGCTTGCATCTCTGAGTTACACTTATCTGGAAAGACAAAGGATGTTGTAGAGGATACCACTGAGTGAGAAGTAGCCATTGAAGAAGCCTCATGTGGAATCTGGCTAGAGGAACAATGGTAATAGAGGCTGCCACTGACCCTAATAGTTGGGAGTATAGATGGAGCTGGGGATTTGTGGTGACAGAGCACCGGTTGAACTTGCCTTATTCTATGAAGTCTGTTCTGGAAGAGATGCTGTGCAATTTCTCGTGTCCAACAGTATCCCTATAAATTCCAAAGACTGAGTTGGGGTTGTGTTGGATTTCTCCAAGTTTATAGCGATTCCCAGGCTTTGAGCTGTTAAAAGGGTATACACTGCAGGGCTTCTTCCAGTAGACACTTGGTGGGGAAGGTGAGGAGCCAGTCTACATATGGAAACACCTGGAATCCTTGAAGTCACAAGTCAGCGATAACCACTGCCATGCATTTTGTGAACACACTGGGGGTGTAGAGAGACCGAAGGGCAGGGTTCGAAACTGTTAGCGACTGGCTCCTATACGAAAGTGGAGGTATCTTCCTGAGCATTTGTCCATTTTTGTGTGGCAATACGCATCTTGAAGATCTACAGAGCACATCCAATTGTCTTCTTCCAGAAGAGGAAGGGCAGACTAAACTTGTGACCATCCAGAATCTCTGTTTTTACAAATTTGCTTAGTGTACTGAGATCCAAAATTGGTCTCCAGTCCCCTGTCTTTTTTGGCACTTAAAAGAACCTTGATAAAAACCGGATCCTGTCTGGTCTGGGGGGACCATCTGGATGACACTTCTGTAGCAGCTTTTGGATTTCGTGTGCTGCTGTTTCCCTTTGACTGGGTGGAACACTGGGTAATGTTTTTGATGAGACTGAGCAAAGATGAAAGGGGATGTGATGGCCTCTGGATATAATCTGTTGTACCCAAGCATAGGTTATCTTTTGCCAGGCAGCGGGGTACAAGGAGAAAACCCCCGACTACTTACAAAGGTGAGCAGTCTGGCAATGCTTCAGGAGCGATGATAGGGTTGGCCAGAGATTCAATCTCTGGAACCCCGGTTTCACAGACCTCATCTGCTCCAAAAGAGTAGTCTTCCATTGGCGTTTCCCCCTCTTCCTCTAAGGGAGAACTCAGCACGTGCGTCCCAGAAAGAACCCTGTGATTTCTTGTGCCAGATCTTTCTGCTCCTCTGATTTCTGGAGTAGAATTGCTGAGGAGTGGAGTGTCTGACGTCAAAGGCAGACAGGGTCTTGCCATATTGTTCGCACCTTGCCAGCGTATCCTTGACTTCAGGGCCAAACAAAGAAGCGGCCTCTATGGGGGCATTCATGAAGGAAGCCTTAAAGGAGTCAGCAAAGTTGTAAAGCAGCATTCAAGCATGTCATCTGGTGACTATATCTGCACCTGCCGCTCCAGGCGCCCCTTCCGTTGCGAGAAATAAGACACATGGAAGAGTTGGAAATGGACTCCAGGGTGGCTATCTGAGAAGCCACATAATCACAGACTTTGTCAGAAACAACTCCTGCCAAGGTTTCAGAGAGCTGGTTGATGAGATCTCACTGAAGCCTGGTAAAATGTGCCAAATAATTCAAAGACCTTACGGCGAAGGTCGATGAAGCAAATACACACTTCCCTAATCTGTCAATCGCCTGGGACTCCTTGTTGGGTGGATGAGCAGTTTGGCTCTCTTCTGCCAAATCCTTCTTAGTAGCAGCTGCCACCACCATAGCAACTACTGGAAGACCTCATGACCAATGGGGGTGCTCAGCTGGGGGTGATATTTTATCTGGTCTCTTAGGTTATCACTTCCATGGGGTCAGGAGCATTCCATGTGTGCTGCACGATGAGCTGAACGAGCTCATCAGCAGGTGGGGTGACCCAGGAGGTAGGGGGCCAGGCAGGAAAAGCCTGCAGGAATACGGCTTCCCCAGAGGATGGATTAGAGGGCTACCAGTCACCCCTTTAATGATCTTGTGGATGTCACCAAAGGACACCATCAGAGGGTGACCGTGGGGACCCTTCCCAGTCATCAAAATCTGTATCTTCAGTCAATGACTCCTCAAGTGGAGTCCATGTGTTTCCTCTTACATGATGCTTTGCGGGGTACTTCCTCAGTGGGAGGTTCTGGGGAAAACTGCAAAGAGGGGGTCTCCCGAGGAGGAGAAACCTGAGGCTCTTGTGCCCGGTGTCCGGCAGTTGAAGCTTGTGGCAGTTGCAGCACAGAGGGAGGAGAGGATTCCAACAAATGAGCTTTGCCAGCGGAGGCAAGCACCCTCTCCATGGCCTGGAAGGCTGGCCCGCCCAAGGAGGGATGGGAGCCCACTACAGAGCATGACAACTTCAGAACCAGGGTCACATCACGCACCAACAAGGCCATACAAAGACCAGGAGTCCCAAGAGGACCGTGAACTGTAAGAGAGCATCCCTGGAAGGTGACACAGAAAAAAATCAGCGTGGAGCCAGGAATGTCCTCCCCAATGGCACAACCACTGTCCTGAGAAAAGCCCAATGCCCCGAAGGCCACAAGGACGACTCTGGGCCCAAAGTGAGATCCACTATTGGAGTCTGAGGGAGGGAAGCTGCTGTCAGAGTAATAGGCTTAGAGACTTGAGTGGAAGTCGAATGAGGAGTATACATTGGGGTTTGAGGCAATATACACTCACCTGAATGAGGGAACGTGGACTTCGACAGTTGAGAGAAACCTCTGGCCACAAGCAACTGGTCAATAAGCCGCAACACATCCTGTTAAGACTCTTGGTTGTCCTTATGGAGAATGCTGATGGTGATCCTAGCCTTTCTAGGAAAAGACTATACTGACTGCTAGCAAAAGGATCCAGTGAAGGTGAATATTTGGTCCTTGCTAATTCAATAGTTGCAGAGCTCGGAGCTGAGGAAGTCTGCACTGAAGAAAATGGTGTGGAAAAAGTCTGCACCAAAGATATCAGCGCCGTAGTAGTTGAAGGTGTCTGCACTGTAAAGGCAAAGGTCTGCCCCGAAGGGTATGGTGCCATAGTGGAAAGTGTCTGCAGCGGCAATAAGAACAGTGCCGAGAAGGACTGCACCAAAGCACATGGTGCCGAAAAGGTCTGCGCCCTGAAGTACAGAAGAGTCATACTTGGAGCTGAAGGTGACTGTACCAACGGTGCCGAAGGGGAGTGAACCTGTACTGACACTGCCATTAGGGGTTGCGACAGAACTGTTGGAATCGTAGTTGTCTGCACTGGGAACTCTGGTGCTGGTATCGATAAAGGAGGCATGGTTGTAGTCAAAATCATTTGGGGCAGTGCCGAGCCTGGAGCGGACAGGGGCAGCACCGAAGCAATAATCAATTTTACCTTCTTGTGAGTACACTCCCTATGATCTCCAGAAGGAGAAGTGAGTGACTTTGATGAAGAGGAAGAACGCCTCTTGTGGGGTTTAACAGGAGGAGGTGAGCCTTCCGACCAAGAAATAGCCTCAGAGAAAGGAGACTTGAGGAGACCATTCAAAATTAACTTATTCTTCCTCTCACTGAGAGTCCTGGTAGAGAAATTTTTACAAATCCCACTCGGAGGATCCACAGTCAAGTGGGAGAAATTAAGACATTAGACACAAGTCATGGCTATTGGAAAGCGGTAACTTACGGCTGCAATCCTTGCACTGCTTGAAACCAACAGAACTTTTCTTATCTGACATAACTGGTGTGGAGAAGCACAGTAGCAAAAGGAAGAATAACGGCTACCCAAGAAAAGGGTAAAAAAGAGAAAAGGAACGATTACCAATGATGTTAATGGAAAATTACCACAAGATAATAAAGGGAAAGGACTAATAGTAGAGAGTCTAAAGTATAGGATAGGGTAGGAAAATATTAGAATAAACTTGAGAAAAATTTAGACTAATATATAAGTTTTCAAAAAATTATACACTTAGCTGAGAAAGTGCCTTGACAAGGCTGTATAGCAACGTGGCAAACGAGATTGGAGGTAAAAAAAAGCAGAGCATTCTGGGTAGGACCTTGGCTCGAGAGTTTTTGGCTGACACGAGCTTGATATTGGCAGGCTCAGTTCTGAGGACGGAACCGATAACCCATCAGTAAAGAATGAATGAAGAATAACATCAGGTAGTACAGTTGTGTACACTTACCATAAACGTAGATATTAGAGTGTCTTCACTGTTGCAGTCATCACTGTAGGGTTCTTTTTGCCGGCAGGCAGCCCTCGGTCGGCCAGAATCCCAAAGTCTGGGTCCGGCGTCGGCTGTGCAGTCATCCTCCCTGACGTCAGAGTGCCAGGGGTACAAACCTCCCAGTCGACGCCATGTTCACCAGTTTTTCTTGCCCCAGATGTCAGGTGCCCAAAAATAAAGGCTAAAAGTAAGGTACAACAAACCCCATACCCTGTAGCAAATATACCTCAGAAGAAGGGTGAAGCAGGGAACCACACTAATGAAAGAATAAGAGGGGACAGGGGGGTGGGTAACCCAGACTGCAACAGTGAAGACACTCGAACATCTACATTTATGGTAAGTGTACACAACTGTACTACGTTCGTGTTTCACTGTTGCAGTCATCACTGTAGGGTTGAATCCCAAAGCTGAGATAAAGGAAGGCTGTCCTAGGAATTAACCCTTTAGTACTACTTAACATTGAAGGGTTTACTAGTCTTTATTTTTGTTATTGCAAACCCTAATACTAACTCCATTATTATGAATATTATTGTTATCATTATTTTTTGGTTTGTTACATTTTCTGTATGTATCTCACTTTGTGGAGCTTTTCTCCCCGGGCCGCTACTGAAAATGGAAATTTCTCCAGCTAGCCTAGCCCGGTCAACAAATGTAAAATAAAATAAAATAAAGGGTGGAGGTTATTGAGTAGAAGGGGCGGCTAGAAGGCCTTGCAAGACTGCAGAAGCAAAGCCTGCCATGGACTTAGAATAAAGAGGTAGATTAGAGTGCTTAGAGAAAGTATGCACTGAACTCCAAGTTGCAGCTTCCAAAATATCTTTGATAGGTACTCCCCTGAGAAAAGCAGCAGAAGTAGCAGCAGCTCTGGTGGAGCGAGTCCTAATTTTTCCTGGGATTTGCTTTCCATGATGAGAGTAACAAAATCTGATTCCATGAGCAATCCATTTAGAAATGGTCTGTTTTGAAATAGCTTTGCCTTGGGAATTTGCTGCATAAGAAACAAACAGTTGTCCTGTTTTCCCGATATCCTTGGTTCTGTCCAGGTAAAAACTAAGCTGCCTGTGCACGTCCAAAGAATGCAAGATCCTCTCCCCCTTATTTTGTGGATTGGGGAAAAAAGTTGGCAGGTGAATAGTTTGGTTTAAAGCCACTTTAGAAACCACTTTAGGCATGAAAGTAGGGTTAGTCCTTAAAGAAACCCTGTCTTGATGAAAAATAATGTAAGGTTCCACAGCCATGAGTGCTTGTAACTCCGAGACTCTCCTGGCTGAAGTCAAAGCCAGTAGGATAGCGGTCTTTCATGATAAATACTTTATATCAGATGTGGCAGCAGGCTCAAAAGACGGCAGAGTAAGTTTTTCCAGAATATAGTTGAGGTTCCAGGCAGGTATGGGTGGTGTCCTAGGGGGCCTTAAATTCTTTGCTCCTCTGAGATATTGTTTCAGAAGTGGATGTGAAAAAATTGGAGGATCTGTATTGTAATGTGCAGAGATAGCGGAGGCATGTATTTTTATGGAGGAAAAGGATAAACCCTTATGTAACATGTCTGTCAGGTAATGTAAAATCAATGGAATATTTGGAATGAGAGGATCTGAAACCTGAGCATGCATCCAGGTGCAAAATCTCTTCCATTTACCTTCATAAGATTTTCTAGTGCTAGGTCATCTGGCTTCTAAGATAACATCCAGGACCTGATTGGAAAAGGTAGGATTAATCATAGACCCTGAATACGCCAGGCTGCCAGGCTGAGAGTTTTGATATGAGAGTGCAGAACCTGGGCCCTAGTGTTGGGACAAAATATTTGTAATCTGAGTTAGAATCCAAGGAGGCTCCTGGGATAGATTCATCAGTGTTGAGTACCAAAATTGTCGAGGCCAATTTGGGGCCAGTAAAATCATCTTGGGTTTGTCCTGTTTTATCTTTAATAACACCCATGGAAGAGGAGGTAGAGGAGGAAAGGCATACCCAGAGAGGTTCCTCCAACTGAATGAGAGAGCATCAACTTTCCATGCTAGTTTGTGATATGTCCTTGTGCAAAAAGTCTGCAACTGGTAGTTGTGGGGAGATGCAAATAGATCTATGTCCGGGCAGCCCCAGGCTTCTGTAATCATCTTGAATATTTGGGTGTTTAGCATCCACTCGTGTGGGTTTGACAGGTTCCTGCTCAGGCTGTCTGCCAGAGTATTTTGTTTCCCTGGCAGGAACTGAGCTTGTAGGTCCACTTTTCAAGCTAGTGCTGTATTCCATAGAGTCATGGCTAGTCTGCAAAGGGGGTAGGAGCGTGAACCCCCTTGCTTATGTACCACATAACTGTGGTGTTGTTTGTCCGTATCAGTAGTTGCCCTGGCTGTAGAAGATCCCTGAAAACCAAGAGGGCATTCTGCACAGCTAACATCTCTTTTAAATTGATATGTAGGTGCTTCTGATCCTCTGTCCAAAAACCTTGCAGGCCTTTCCCCTGCAAGTGGGCTCCCCATGCGTAATCCGAGGCGTCTGTGGTTAACACTTGGTAGGCTGGAGGTAGACTGAAGGCTTTCCCTTTGCTTTGAAGACATGCCATGGCCCACCAATGGAATTCCTTTTGCAGGCAAGGCAAGACAGCAATCTCTCTGTCTAAACTGTGACAATGTTGGGGACCATACGCTTGTTAGGTACCATTGTAGCCTTTCTCATATGCAGTCTTGCATATGGTATGAGAAGGACGCAAGAGGCCATGTAACCCAAAGCCTGCAGGAATTTCCTTGCAGTTTGCTGAGACATTAACGCCAGGGTTTTGAAAGTTGAAGCCAGCTGAAGTTGTTTTTCGAATGTCAGGAATGCCATCTGGGTTGTTGTGTTTAAAAGAGCACCCAGGAAAGTTATCTGTTGTGCGTGTCAAATTTGACTTTTTTATGTTCACAGTGAATCCCAGGTACTTGAGTAGATTTTGAACAAATTCCAGGTGTTGGAGTAAGACATTCTTGCTGTCTGCTTGAATAAGGCAGTCGTCCAGTTAAGGGTAAATTTGAATTCCCTTGAGTCTGCAGTAAGCTACTACTGGTGCCAGGCACTTGAAGACCCTGGGCGCAGTAGACAAGTCAAAGGGCAGCGCAGAGAATTGGTAATGTTTCGAGCCTGCCTTGAACCTGAGGTATCTTCTGCACTCCTGTCTGATAGGAATGTGTAGGTAAGCCTCCTTTAAATCCAATGTCACCATCCATGCATTTTTGCTCAACATTAGCAGGAGCTGCTGCAGAGTAAGCATCTTGAACTTTGGTATCTCCAGGAAAGTATTTAAGACTGATAGATCCAGGATGGGTCTCCAAGAATTTTGTTTTCTGGGAACTAGAAAGAGTCCTGAGTAAAAGCCTTGCCCCATCTCCGATTGTGGAACCAGTTCTATGGCCCTCATAGCCATGAGGGATCCCACCTGGTTTAATGCCTCTGCCCATTGGTTTTTTGGTAGGTCTGGCCATCCGTTTGGGTCTTGGCAAGGTATGAAAGTGGAATTTGTAACCTCTTGAAACTACATCCAGAACCCACTTGTCTTGGGTTATGCAAGTCCAATTTCGGTGAAAAAGAGAGTTTTCCTCCTAGAGGGGCTTCCAGGAGAGAGGTTCCTGGAGCCATGCAAAGGGAGTCATTGAGCCTGTTTCCTGTAAGATTGAGGTCTGTCCTCTCCACCCCTGGGGGGTGGAGGCACTCCACTGTCTAGGTCTATAAGAGGTCTGTGCTTGTGCCCTCCCCTCTGGGGCACCTATATCTACCCGTCTGAGGCCTGTCCGAGCTGGGAAAGGACCAATTTTTAGTTGGCCAATTTCTGCCAAATCTTGGGGGCTGAACTTGCAAGAAATCCTTAACCGTTTGCATGAATTTTGCCTTATCCTCCATTTTCTTTATCACCTCTTCAGCCTTAGACCCAAACAAAACATTATGTTGAACAGGAGCATCCAGCAACTTGGCTTTCACTTGATCAGGCAAATTTTGTTCCTTTAACCAAGCCTGCCTTCTAATGATCGTGCCAGTGGCAACCGCCCTGCTTGAGGCCTCCAAAGCATCAAAACCACAGTGTAAGGTATGTTTCCCCACCTGCTCAGTAGCATGCATCAAATCGTGTAATTCCTTACTATCTGCACATGCAGAAATGGTACCTAGCTTTTGTTTCATGACAAACAGAAGAAATTGCTGATATTTTAGCATATGGAATTGACAATTTAAAGCCCTAATGGATAAAGTAGCAGAAGTGTACACTTTTTTGCCCCATCTCTCCAAAGCTCTAGAATCCTTACCTGACGGAATAGGGTTCTTAGCAGCGGCAGCCTTAACACCCTTAGGACCCTGAGAAATGGTTTCTGGATCAGAAAAGGATTTTTATAAAGAAACTGGTGGGAGTCAGGGACTCTAATATCTATCAGGCTTTGCAGGGGCTGGAGGAAAGGAGTCAGGAGTTAAATTAGCCTCAGAAAAGACATCATCCACAATATCCAAAATAGGAGGAATAGCCAGGGGTCTGTGTTGGGGAAGAAGGAAATCCCGAAGCCTTCTCTTAGATTCACAGTACTCCTGCCCTTCCCAGTGAAAATGTTCCCTCATGTCATGTAAAGTTTCCCCAAAAGAAAAATCCTCATGGGGAGAAGCTGAAGGAATGGATTCCTCAGCATCAGAATCCTCATAAGGAGGGAAAGTATAATCCTGTTCAGAGGAAGACATTGAAGAGATAGATGCCAGATCAGAGGATTCATAGTCCAATTCTTGTCTTGGCCTTTTGTCTGGAGGGGGATGTGAACCCCTAATCATAGTTAGTACGTCCTCCGCCATTTTAAGCATTTGTTTTTAAGATTTAGGTCCCGGATCAGAGGAGGCCTGGGCTTGAGTCTTTGTTTAAGAAGGAGCCTTTGCCTTTATCAGAAGCTGTGTAGGCCTGAAAACCCCCTCTGAAGCCGGTACCTGCACAGCGGCTCCGGACCCATCCGAGGGAGCATTATCCGAAGGTCGCGCACCTGGAGTACTCAAAGGCCTAGTTGGCTCCTCGTGGGAGTCCGTTTTGGCAAGCGGTTCTGTAATGGCCATCGACAGGGGCTGCAAAAGCGCCTCACTGAGGACGGCTGAACCTGCAGCTGGCTCTGCTTGTAAACCGTCTGATTTGGACCTCAGAGGCCTGTCCCTATCCTTGCGCCTTTTGTGAACTCCGGTAGTCGGAAGCGTGTCCGACGACATATTGTAATTAAATCGCCTGTCAAAGTAATGAAAAGCAAAATCATATCTCCGCTTAATAGTATGTTGATTAAATCTAGCACAAAACCGACAACTAGCTAACGTCATGGTCAGGGCCTAGACGAGGAATACAGTAAGAGTGGAAATCCTTATGAGGTATTTGCTTCCCACATGAAATACAATTAACGTTTTCTGACATCGGACTGGAGCAAGAAAAAAAGTTTCCCCAACAGGGTACTTAGCTTTGAGAAGAAGAAAGTCTTCGGAATGAAGCACCAAAAATATCAGGAGTCAGCCGACCAGCACTTGCGAACTGCTTCCACCGCACGGCAAGAAAGACTGGTGAACATGGCGTCGGCTGGGAGATTTGTACCCCTGGCGCTCTGATGTCAGGGAGGATGACTGCACAGCCGACGCCGGACCCAGACTTTGGTATTCTGGCCAACCGAGGGCTGCCTGCCGGCAGGAAGAACCCTACAGTGATGACTGCAACAGTGAAACACGATGAACATCTAAGGTTTCACAAGTGTCACAGTCTGTTCAGTTTCTTCTGAGGAAGAAAGGTTAAAAAACCCAAAGAGGTTTTCGTTTTCCCAAATTTGAGCTAGATTTAAGGATGCAGTCAGTTGGGAAAAATCCTCAGCTGCCTCAGAGATGAGCAGGGTACATGATTGTTTGGAGGCTGTGGCCCCGGATGTGGCAAACTTCCAACCATTGGTCCCAGCACTGGAAGATGTGCTTAAGAAAGTTTGACATCATTTGCTGAATGAGCCTCTTCACAAAAAAGTGTTTAAAATATTCAGGGTGCACTCAGCCATGCCTGGGCATCAAGCTCCTTCTGTGGACCCTGCTTTTTTGTCCCCAGCAACCTTCTCCAATAAAAGGACAGTCTTCATCAAACCCAGTCCTCTTAAGATAAACTAGGAAAGTGGCTAGAATTTCAGAGAAAGAAGCTGGCACAGTCCAGCATGGTAGCTTTTAAAATTACGGGTATTTTATGCACAAGTTTATGTATAGTTTAAACTACTTTGCTGCATCATTACTTGTGCAGTAGAGAGACTATGTGAGAGATTGTTTCCAATGTTTCTCAAATGTCTAAATATGCTTTAGAGTGTGCTTTGGAGGAGGCTGATACTGTTTCTAGAAATACAGTGATGTCAGTTGAGATAAGAAGTTATATGCTTGGTTGCATAACCAACTCTGAGAAGTTAAAAAATGAGATGATGAATGCTCCTAATGATCCTGTGTTTGGTACAGCAGCTAATCAGATCCTTAAACACTGGTATGAAGGAGGTAAGCTGATGCAAGGGGTATCTGAACTGTTTCATATTCCAAGTTTTCCTCCAATAAGCAAAATAAATCTGTTTCCCAAGAAATTGAAGTACCAGCCAAATAAAAAAAACAAGCCACCAAAAGGAAATGGCAGGACAAAAACTCTGTCAAACCTAAGAGGGGTTAATTTCCAAAAAAAGGACATCTCCCCTTCCAACCTACGACTATGTTATGGACTGGCACCTGTCATTCCTAAGTTTCTCTCTGGGTTCCCCATCTCAAAAGTTAGACCTCAATAAGGCAGCCTGACCATCAGCAGTTTCCAACAAATGAGTGCTCAACATTGTTAGCAGATATTACAAGTGGCAATGAAAAGAACATCCAACTCCATTTTTGTTACTTCCCCGGTACTTCGATACATGCTGGAATTGGAGGTCATAGAGCTGGTCCCTAACTCAGAGAGAAGAAAAGGTAACTACTACAGAATTTTCCTGCTCCCCAAAAAAGAACAGTTGTGGACAATGGTGTTGGATCTATGCTTTCTGAATATTTTTGTCCAGGTCCCCAAGTTTAAAATGTTCATCCTGCAGATGCTTCCTCTTCTGCCTGACCATTACTTCATGGTGGCCCTGGATTTGAAGGACGTGTATCATCATACCCCCATTACTTATCACTTCAGGAGATTAA
Source organism: Protopterus annectens (assembly GCF_019279795.1). Classification (NCBI taxonomy): domain Eukaryota; kingdom Metazoa; phylum Chordata; order Ceratodontiformes; family Protopteridae; genus Protopterus; species Protopterus annectens. The sequence continues at coordinate 1,589,939,277 of NC_056733.1, forward strand.
GATTTGTTGTGTCTGGTTAACACCATCAGCTCTCTGCACTGCCCTTTGAACTATCCACTGCACCTCAAGTGTTTACAAAATGCCTTGCTCTAATAGTGGCCCACTGCTGGACTCCTGGTATTCACATTTCTTCCTTACTTGGATGACTTGATCTGTGCAGTCTGAATCCGGGCGTGTGGAATTGCTAGATAAAGTTTTGACCTTACTCTCACAGCTGGGGTTCAAGTTGTCATGCCTGACATCATCATAAAGACTCTTCCTGGTGTGCTTAATCAACAGTGACAAAAGAATGGCCTTTCTTCCCGAAGACAAGGTCCTGTCCTACCAGAAGATATTTTAGGAATTCTCAGGAGGATCACCACCTCAGCAAGAATTCCTAAAAATTCTAGGTCTGATGGAGTGCATGTTTCTCATATCACCACTGGCTTGTCTCAGCATAGTGAAAATACAATGGTAATAATTAAATCACTGAACACATCACCTATGTTCCGGGAATCCCAGTTGCTGGTGCTGCCCTTCATCAGACAAGTAATATACTGGAGGAGCATTAAAATCTAGAACTTCCCTTCTTTCCGCCTGTTCCAATGCAATCTATTCAGATTCTAGTGACTGCACTTAAGGAGCTCTGTCAATGGCATTGCAAGTGTAGTCCACTCAGAGTCCCAAGGATGCACAGAAACACATCAATATCAAGGAAACATAAGCAGTGATACCCACCTTGAAAGTCTTTCAACACCTATGCAGTCCTGGACCTTTTCTTGTGGATACAGACACTACAATGATGTCGTACCTCAACAAACAAGGGGGTACAAGGTCATATCCTATTATGCCAGTTGGCAATGATGGCCTGGGAGGTGGCTTTACAACATTCTCCAACTCTTCCAGCATTATATACCCTGTCAAAATACAACACTGTGACTAAGTAGTTCCTGGCCTGACCTGCAAGAGTGGCAACTCAAGGCAGTGGTTTTCCAAGATCTAGTCCAGATATGTTTAACACCAAGGGGGGAGCCACCATGGACCCCGGAAACTACCGCCTCATTAGCCTGACAAGCCTGGTCTGCAAGGATATGGAGCGTATCATCATGGAACTTATAAACAATGACATTGGTAATCTCCAAACTCTGCACCCTAGCCAGTTTGGGTTTGTAAAAGGCAGTTCATGTCTCCTAAACTTGATAACTTCTTTGAAGCGGTCACCAAAGCTGCAGATGAGGGTAAGGTGGTACACACAGCCTATCTAGATCTCACCAAGGCTTTCGACACCATCCCCCACTCTGGAATTATATAGACAAACTCACTAAACTAGGTATAAATCCCTATGTCACAAGATGGATTGCTAACTGGCTCATTGACCGAACCCACACTGTGAAAGTAGCAGCCTCTAAATCCAACTTCAGACCAGTGACAAGTGGAGTACCACAGGGTTCAGTCCTAGGTCCTCTCCTGTTTGGTATCTACTTCTCTGAAGTACAGGCTAACACAGAACGTCTTTGGCTAACAAAGTTCGCAGATAAGTGCAAACTAGGAGCCATAATCAAATCTCCTAACGATGTGGATATCCTACAAAAGGGCCTCACTGAGACAGATGCCTGGTGTCAAAGCCATGGCCTCAAGCTCAATGCCAAAAAGTGCATTGTCATCCCTTTTGGTAAAAACTCTGTACCCATGAACTACCACATAGGTGGTAGTCTACTTAACACCAAAAGTGTGATAAGTGACCTTGGGACACAGGTGGACAGTAGTCTCTCCTTTGATAATCACATCGCCACAGTAGTCAGGAAATCCTTCTACATGGCACACGTCATCACAAAAGGTTCCTCATCCAGGAAAAAAAAAGGTCAGTGTTCCCCTCTACTCGTCACTCAGACCCATTATAGAGCACAATGCCCCTTTTGGTATGTAGCTCACAAGACCTCTACACCAACTGGAAAGGCCACAGAAATACCTCACAAAGAGGATTACCGGTCTCAGACAGATGCCCTACACAAACAGTCTCAAAAACTCCAGCTTTACTCTGTCGCATATCGCCTACTCAGAGGCAATCTCTGCCTAACATACAAAGCTATGTCAAACCCACAGCCGTGAAGAAATCCCAATCCCTCCAAGCTACAGGCTCTAGGGACCTAAACCTTGTCACCACAATAAACAGAACATGCTGGAGGGATAGATTCCTGCCTCAGAGACTTCCCATACTCTGGAACAAACTACCTCTCTATAGCAAACAAACCTCATTAGCACTCAAGAAAAATCTTGATGATTGGATGGGAGATAGGAAATTCACCCCGGGGATCACTTCTGTGGCTCTGCTTGACAGGGGCACAGGAAAATAAGTTTCTTGGGTGGCAAAAGCCAGGGCACCGTTTGGCTAGGCTTATATAGGCCCTAGGGCCAATAGCCTAGTACCTACTTATAAACCTATGAACCTTAAGACAGATGTTTGCCTCCGTTCAAATCAGACAGCTGGAAAAATTCTGTTCCAGACATCCCTGAAGCCATGCTTGGAGGACAGATGCATTCTCATTCCCTTGAATGGGAATGTTCCTGTACACATCTCCACCCTTTCCACAGATTCATAAGCTACTTGGGAAAATTGACACAAATATCAAAGACTATGATGACCCCATACTAACACAGGCAAGCTTGGTTCTCCCTGATAATGCTATTGTCCAAGGGCAATTACCGCAGACTTCTTCACACACACTGGATTTGCTAACAATGTCTAAGGGGTGACTGGTGTTCCCCAATTTGGAGCAACAACGGACAGCGTGAGTGACTCGATCTCGACTTTGTGTACATTATCCCATGATGTGAAGCAGGTGTTAAGAGGAGACCAGAAAATCTGCTACTAGAAAAGCTAGTGTTTATAAATGGTGCTTACAGGTGAATACAGGGCCCCTTGAGGTCAACATCCTTCTGGCCTTGAAATATTTGCATGAGTTACTTCAGGATGGTTTGAATGTGTCCATTACAGGTGCAATTAGTGGGCATCTCTGCTTGACTAACAATGGACTACACTCTTTCTCCTCTTTTGGTGTAACAGGTCATGAAAGGAGCATTACATACAAGACCCCATTGCAAGCAACTTCCTCCTTCATGGAATTCTCAACTATATTTTGGAATTACCACCTTTTGAACTTGTCAGGCTGATCGGAAGCTCTTAATGGGGAAAACTATTTTGCTTATTGCTCTGACATCTGTAAGGCAAATCTGTATGGTAAAAGCTATCATGATGGGACATTACCTGAGTACCCACAGGGACAGGATTGTGTTATGCAATAATTATTCTTTGATGCTGAAAGTGGTCTCAGAATTCAATCTCAACCAACCACCCTATGTTCTTCCTAGAACCAAAGCATAAAGGAGACGGGAAACTGCATACCGTGGAAGTGCACAAACAGCTCAGGTACTACCTTGAAACAACAAAACTACTCAGGAAGTCTGAAAGGCTTTTTTCCAACACAGAGGCAAAGGGTCAACTTGTCTCTAAGCAAATTATTGCACTTTGGCTGTCTGCTGGTGTTTTTTGTTGCACACACACCGTGACAATGTGAATCGAGCACAGGGCCTTTGATTCTTCAGTGGCATACTGGA
>NC_056733.1:1589947529-1589993464 GCF_019279795.1 Protopterus annectens
AAAGTTTGTGTGTGTATACATATCTATACACTGAAGATTTTAAGCCCCATCTGCATTTCTGTCCAGGAGGCACTAACACGTGTCCTTACATTATTTTTTTTTTCAGTTCACTAGGCCATATACTAGAGGAAGGGATGTGCCTTATGTGGATGGGTAAGTTATTGTGCACCTCTTTTAGGGACACACTGCCCCATATTCAGGGACTTACATTCATGAGCCACAGTTCAGTTTGTCAGGTCCACAAATGTCAAGTTTGTTAGTCACCACAACATTCCAGTTATCCTCCTCATTCACAAAGAACAGCATGCACTGTAATGCCACATCCTCGAATATACCTGACAGCATGGGAAACATGTTCTTGGGTGTTGCAAAACACATTGCACGGCACCTACAATGATAACCTTCGAGCATCTCTTTGGGGCACGAGCTGCATTGCCTCCTGGGATGTGAATGTTACATGCCTCTGATTAACTAGGTCAAAACTGCTTTGACTCCTCCTAGTGTCCTCTCTGCCAGAAATATCCTGACCTCCACCCTCTGTAATGATAGGAACATGATGATTTGGGTTACTTTTCAGGAGCTCCTCACCAGCAGCTAAGATGACTGCATCAGCTGCAGCATATAGTGCACTTTTAACCACAATACCAATACTTGGTTATCTGCCTGCCATTCTTAATTACAGCTATACTAATGATCAAAAAGGGGTGTCTAACCCATTTGTGCTTCTGCTTTTCAACATCTCTGCCCAATAATGCTGAGTGCACAACTTTCTGCCACTGGTGTTTCACTCTGCATGTTTATTATTGTCAAAATATACTAATGCCTCTGTTTTATGTCTGTGCGATCAATCACAGATCTGCATACAGAATGGTTTCACCCATACTAATTAGGCATCATGAACCATACATGCTCCTCTCATTACTTTCTGGTGCTTGTTTCCAGGATTTGCTTAGTTCCCACACATCTTGGCAAAATGCGCTTCACGGTTACTAGCAAATGCCTTTTTGACAGAATACAACAGACCTGGCTGAAAATGTGTTTAATAAATAGTATTTTATTACCAAGTGTTGGGTGCATTGTCAGACTAGGGAAGAGGTTAAGCGCTCGCAGAAAAATACTAATTTAGTTTGGGGGATTAAGGGCACTGCATCTTATTTCCATTTTTTTCATTTTTTTAAACGTTTCTGTACCCTGTTACAAATTTTCTTTTTTAATATGGTTGCGTGTATTTTGATGTGCTGCTCAATTCAGTTTGGGGTTAAGGTTTTATTGAGTAGCTGCCAGTTTTTTTTTTTTTAAAACATGGCTTGTTGAATGTTAATCCAACGTATTACTATAAATCTGAAGCACCCAGGGTCTTTCACCTCCAAGACTATCAGGATTACATTAGGGTGGACAGAAGTCAGTACTGAAGCAAGTTCTGATAAAGGTGCCCTCTTATGGTATACTTAAAGGGCATCAACAGAGGTGGCTCCAGAGCTTTTAATATGGGAGACTGCAAATCCTGGTTTATAAAAGTCACCAGAACAGTTGTGCCAACCTCAGGTAAATTTGCTGATGGTCCTTAACGTCAAGAGTCTAAGTGACTCTCTCTTTCAAAACTTTTCTTTTAATAACTTCTTTTTGTCTGCTTTTGCACACTCTAGGTGCTTAGCACAAAAATAATAAGTTATGTACCTACCATAACGTTCCATGTTAGTTGTCTTCTTCTCGCCTTCTTTCTTGCTGGATGGGTTCGGAGCCGATACTCTGCTCCAACTCGGCCAATATTAAAGCTCGAGAGCTAATTCCACTGGCTCGAGGCTCCCCTATATCCCACAATGCTAGGCGGTAACTACTCAGATCTCGTTTGATAGCTATACCAAGCAATCCTAGTCTCCATAGAATGGAGTAGGGAAACCCACCTCAAAACAATCTGCGTAAAAAGTATCGCAGACCTCAGTAAGGATAAAGGAGGTGGAAGAACATGTGGGAATGACAACTTCCAGAGGAAGAACACAAACTGAATTCCTGTCGGTCTGTCCAGGCTTGGGGGAAGGAGGGTGGGATGCAAGAAAGAAGGCGAGAAGACGACAACTAACATGGAACGTTATGGTAGGTACATAACTTTTTAATGTTAAGTTGTCAATCTCGCCTTCATTCTTGCTGGATGGGACCGCGTCCCTAGCACCTTATCCCGGGTGGCCTATCGGAACAGACTCTTGAGAACAGCGGAACCAAAATTGGCACGGCTTCTGGAAACCATGTCCAATTTGTAATGTGAAATGAATGTATGAGGAGAAGCCCAGGTGGCTGCTGCACAAATGGAATCTATTGGCAGCCTATCCTGAAAAGCTACGGATGTAGCTAATGCCCTAGTTGAATGAGCTCTAGGTCTTGAGGGTAGTTTTTGATGTCTGATCTCATAGATGAAGGTAAATGTAGAGGTGAGCCATCTAGAGAGGGATACTTTAGTAACTGGAAGGCCCAATTTCCCTTCCGCATAGGACAGAAACAATTGATTAGATTTCCTGAATTGTTTAGTCCTGTCTAAGTAATATCTAAGTTGGCGATGAACATTCAAAAAATGTAGCTTTTGTTCCGACCTGTTTGAATAGTTAGGGAAAAAGACGGGGAGATCAATAATTTGGTTTAGGTTTATTTGAGAGGAAAGTTTAGGCAAAAAGGATGGATTAGTATGGAGGGATACCCTGTGTTTGTGAAACACTAAGTAAGGAGGACGACTGCACAGAGCATGGAGTTCAGATACCCTTCTCGCTGAAGTTATAGCTACCAGAAAAAGTGTCTTCCAACAAAGCAACTTCAGAGAACATGAAGCCGCCGGTTCGAAGGGGGGAAGAATTAAAGATGCCAGAACTAAGTTTAAATCCCACTGAGGCAGGGGATCTTTGATTGGAGGTTTGAGAAGAAATACGCCCCTTAAAAAGGCTTTACAGAGTTTGTGAGCCATGATGCTAGACTCTGAGACACCAACATGAAAATTCGATATGGCAGCCAATTGAACTCTAATGGCAGATGCAGATGATCCTAAATGAAAGAGTTCTGCTAAAAAATCTAGAATAGACTGGATAGGTGCTGTAAAGGGATCTATGTTTTTTGACGTTGCCCAAAAGGAGAATCGTTTCCATTTGCTACTATAAATCTTCCGGGTAGAAGATTTATGAGAGGCTATCAAGATATCTCGGACCGAGCAAGATATCGAGGGAAGCCTGGCTAAGGTTGGAATCGGAGAAACCACGCTGTGAGGTTTAGAGAGGGCAGAGATTGGTTCAGCTGACCCGATTGGTGGGTTATCAGATCTGGTACTGGGTCCAGATGCCAAGGCTGCTCCAAAAGGTAACGATGAAGAAAGGGGAACCATATCTGTCGAGGCCAGTAAGGGGCAATGAGGATCATTGTCACTCTCAAGGCGATGGCTTTCTGAATTAGTTGAGATATCAGTGGAAAGGGGGGAAAGGCATATAGAAGTCCCCGAGGCCAATCGTGGACTAGAGCGTCTCTGGTGGGATGGCCTGGTAACGGGAAGAGAGTGAAGTCGTGACACTTGCTGTTTTGGGGAGTAGCAAAAGGATCGCAGCAAGGCTGGCCCCATTTTAGGAATACTACTTCTAGAACTGATTTCTTTAGAGACCACTCGTGGGGCATGAGAATTGCCCTGCTCAATTTGTCTGCAATAATGTTGGATTTACCGGGAATGTGCATTGCTATCAGAAAACGCTGAGAAGAGATCGCCCATTGCCAAAGTCTGAGTGCCTCTCGACATAAAGGGTATGATCTGGTTCCGCCTTGTTTGTTGATGTACCACACTACGGACATGTTGTCCGTTTGAATTGCAATAGTCCCAGTGGGAAGAGAGTCGTGAAGGGCTTGCAACGCTAAAAGCACTGCTCTCATCTCTAAGACGTTTATGTGCAAGTGGCACTCGAAAGGTTGCCACGTGCCTTGGACTGTCCTCTGCCCTGATAATGCCCCACCCACCCGATCAGGTAGGCATCTGTTGTCAACATGGCGACTGGGAGGGGAAGAGTGAAGGGTCTTCCTCGGAGAAGTTGATGTGATGTGATCCACCAAGACAGTCGATTCTTGCATGATTGAGTTATCAATATGGTATGGGACATCGGGAGCTGTTGAAAGGACCATTGAGTAAACAGCATCCATTGGAGGATCCTCATGTGAAAGCGAGCTAAGGGAAGAAGGGGAATAGCTGCTGCCATGAGTCCTAACACCTTCAAAACTAGTCTGGCTTTGACTTTGTTGCATTGTAAGAGAAGGGAAACTTGGTTCCGAATGTCTGACACTCTCTGCTCTGAGTCTGGCTGAAAGATTGAGTGTGTCTAAGGTGGCGCCTATAAAGGTAATAGATTGACAAGGCAACAAGGCAGATTTTTCGAAATTTATCGAAATGCCTAGAGCTTGGCAAGATTGGATGGTGAAGTCCCTGGATAGAAGAAGCTGATGTCTGGTGGTGGCGGTAAGGAGCCAGTCGCCCAAATATGGAAACACCTGGAATCCTTGACGTCTCAAGTGAGCCGCGACCACTGCCATGCATTTGGTGAACACACGGGGGGCTGTAGTGAGACCAAAGGGCAGGGCCCTGAACTGGTAGTGACTGGCTCCCAGCCTGAAGCGGAGATATCTCCTGGAGCATCTGTTCATTTTGATGTGGTAGTACTCGTCCTGAAGATCCATCGAGCACATCCAATTGTCCTGACCCAAGAAGGGTAGAATGGACTGTAGCGTGACCATCCAGAATTTTGTTTTCCTGACATACTTGCTTAAGTAGCTGAGATCCAGTATGGGTCTCCAGTCCCCTGTTTTTTTTGGTACCAAAAAGAATTTGGAGTAGATTCCGGATCCTTGCTGGTCTGCCGGGACTGATTGGATAGCTCTTTTTGATAGCAGCTTTGAAATTTCTAATGCTGCTTGTTCCCTTAGACCGGGTGGAACATCTGGAAGGGATCTTTTGGGCTGGGTTGGGATGTGAATAAAGGGAATTTTGTAACCCTCTGATATGATCGACTGTACCCATTTGTCTTGAGTAAGGGAAAGCCAGGCTTTTGGGTACAGGGATAACCTTCCCCCGACTGCCTCCGAAGGTGGACAGCCGGGCAGCCCCTCAGGGATGCTGAAAGCGTTTGTCAGAGAACATTTCTCTGCAACCCTGGTTTTGCGGACCTCCTCTGCCTCTAGGGCGGCGTCTATTATTATTTCCCCCCTCTGCCTCTAGAGGGAATCGCCTGTGCGTCAGATGAGACTCCCTGGGATTGTTTGCGGAACCACATCTTTCCTCCCCTCTGACCTTTGGGATAGGGTCTAGAAGGGGTAGAAAAACGGACTCCTACAGCAGAGAGAGTCTTACCTTCTACCTCGCACCTGGTCAATGTATCCTTCACCTGTGGACCAAACAAGGATGATCCAGCAAAGGGAGAATTGGTGAAGGACGCCTTGAAAGGGTCCGCAAAGTTGCATAGCCGCATCCAGGCATGACGTTGTAAGGTAACACCTGTGCCTGCGGCTCTACTCGCCCCATCTGCTGCATATGAGACCAGCCGCATGGAGGAGTTAACAATGGAATTCAGGGTTGCCAACTGGGAGTTCATTGTGTCTTTGAACCCCTCAGCTGTAGGATCCTTTATCAGTTCACCCATATCCTTGAGTAAATCTCTCTGGAGACGAGTTAAGTGGCATAAGTAGTTCAGCGACCGCATTGAAAAGGTCGCTGATGAGAACATCCGCTTGCCGTACCTGTCCATGGTCCTAGATTCCTTATTAGGAGGATGGACAGGAACCGAAAGGATCAACCAACTCCTTCTTAGTGGCCACAGCCACCACCATGGCATCAACAGGGACACCTTTGGATAAAAAATCTTTATCTCTGGGGGCAGTAATAAATTTAGATGGTCTCCTCGGGGTGGGTTCCACTGAGTCAGGAGCCATCCAAGCCTTCCTTGCCACCACTTTCATAAGGGGGTCAAAGGGAGGGGACACCCAGGAGGTAGAAGGGCGAGAGCCAAACGCCTCAATATACACTGACTCATCCTCCGAAGGGTTAAGGGCTGGCCAGTTCCCCCTCTGTTTCAGGATCTCAAGGATGTCAGCAAAGGAGACATCCTCAGAGGGGGGTCGAGGAGAACCTTCGGATTCCTCTAAGTCAGTGTCAGAGGTGATAGACTCAAGGGAGTCAATGTGCTTCCTCTTGCACTGCCTCTTCCTTGGGGGATCTCCTGCCGGGTCAGGACAGGCCTCGGAAGAGGAGGAAATTCCCAATGGGGAAACTTGAGGAGTTGGCTCTCTGCGGTCTAAGACAAGGGGGTGAGTAGAAATCACCGCAGGCACTGTAGATGGAGGGGCTGAAGGAGCTGACTGTGGGGCAGAACCTGGTTCTAGCACACTCCGCATGACCTCGAAGGCACCCCTGTCAGGCAAGGCCAGAGGCCACCGCTCCGAAAAGACAAGGACCTACCCCGGCACCGACAGGGACGGCTCCGAAGCCGATGTCGGAGCCGAACTCACCAACGCTAAAGCCCCAAGAGGAAGAGCAGGGTCGGTCAAGGGTCCGATGCCACTCGCCCCCTCGGAGCAGACGAGGGAAGCCTGGCGCCGAGATCCCTCCAAGGAGGATATCGGAGCAGACGACTGAGCTGAAAGGGAAGGTATCGGATCCGACGCACTGACAAGTCATGGCTCCGACAAGCCTTGGCTCCAAACTCAAAGGAGTCGGAGGAGGAATGTATTGGGGAACGGAAATAGCCACTGACTGGTGAGTCGGGCTATGCAACATTTGGTCCAGTGCCTCGGACTTGAGAAGTCTACTGACTACCCTTTGCAAATCATGGTCAGATAACCTGGAAGACCGTGAGGAATAAGTTTTATGGCTTCGTTCAGAAAGAAGAGGGGATCCTGGCGCCGAATGCACGGAGCCGATAGAGGGGGATCTGGACCTCTTCCTAGACTGTGGCTCCGATAAAAGTATCGGAGCCAACGGAGTTTTATCAGCCTCGGCTCCAGCCGGAGCAGAGTTAACAATATGAGGCTTGGAAACATCGGCTCCAGCCGGAGCCGATGTCGAAGCAGACTTAGTCTTTCCAGCAGTCGACTCTGGAACCGGAGCAGACTGTTTGGAAGTTTTGGAAGGCTTCCCCGACACAGACCGAGTCAGAGGGCCTTCAGGCTTTAATAAGCCCCGCAAGATTAGTTTATTCTTGCGTTCCTGCAGGACTCTAGGGCTAAACCCATGACAAACAGCACAAGAGTCCTGCAGGTGCAAAGACCCCAGGCAATACACACAATAAGTGTGACCGTCTGTCAGACATTTTCTGACAGCACGAGTCACACTTCTTGAAGCCTGAGACCTTGTCTTTTGACATTGTAAAAAGGAGTGCCTGACACCACACAAACACACTACAGACGCACCCTTTACAGAAAAAATTATTAAATTATTAAATTAAATTATTAAGGCTACAGCAAGCCACAAACACACACACACAAGCCCTTAACAGAAAAAAAGGGCAACTAATTTAGTCACTAATGGACTGGGGGAAGGGTAGGGGCCGAAGGCCTACAAGATAAGGGAAAAAAGGAAAAAAAGACTCTACAAACAGGGGTCAATTTATCTAAATACTTAATTAAACTAAAAGGTTATGGTATGACAACAAAAAAAGGGGGTTTAAGAAGTACCTAATAAGGTAAAACTCTAACTCACCTGCCTGAGCCGGTAGAAAAGCACCTAGTCAGCTATAGCGGCAAACGAGATCTGAGCAGTTACCGCCTAGCATTGTGGGATATAGGGGAGCCTCGAGCCGGTGGAATTAGCTCTCGAGCTTTAATATTGGCTGAGTCGGAGACGAGGATCGGCTCCGAACCCATCCACCAAGAATGAAGGCGAGATTGACAACTTAACATTAAAGGTGTTGAAGGACCTACCATAACAGTAGATGCTGGAGTGTGGTCACAGCTCTACTGCAAGCAGAGTCCAATGTCTGGCCTAACTTTCAGAGCTGAACAGTCTTCTTCCATGGCCGAGCTGATGTAATCTTACCTCAAAATATACTTAAGTATCTGATATATAAGCAGCATCTGCCCTTGTCACCTTTGGTTCTTCCCTGCCACTACTCAGGTAAATGATAGCCTAAGTAACAGTATGAGCCAAAAGATTCCCTTGGGAAAAGTGGAGAACCAGAGGACTCCTTAGGGGTCCGGACAAGAACAGAAAACTAACAATGCAATAAGGATGGTGGGAAGTTAACAGGCACTCACCCTGGCCCTGAAGTGTCCCAAGAAATAGCAGGGACTGGAGGAGGAAATTGCGACTTCAGTGACCACAATCAAATGTCTACAACTAACAGTCACCTACACAACCATGCTACCTTCCCTGTGCGGGTCACTCAAAGCTGGCCCTGTCAGGCATGGTCGCTGGCTCTCTGTTGTGATGAAGAGTGAAGCATGGTTTTCAGAATGACAAAGTTATACATCTCCATTCCCTTTAACAGGACATCCAACCTGCAACATTTTGAGATGGTGCTAAGACAGGGCCAAGTAGCTGCTCCTAGAATGCCCTGGCAGTAAATCCCTTTAAAGATGACAGTGGTAGTTGCTGTGTCTCTTGCTCAATAGCCAGCCTCTCCCTGTATGGTCTTTCCATGAGCATAGTTACAGAAATTAATGCAGTACGCTATCCATTTAGGAATAGCTTTCTTATTGGTAAGCTCAGGCTTTCTGCAGAGACAATTATTCTGATCTTCTGGTGTCGTTAGCTCTAGCCAAAAATCTCAACTGTCTACACAAATCTGAGGAGTGCAAAATCCCTCCCACATTATTTCAAGATCTAGGAAAAATACAGCTAGCTGGACTCCTTGTTTCAGGACTATTTCTACTATAATGTTTGGCATAAAGGAGGGGTTAATGGACAAGGTCACCCCAACTTTTTGAAACATCAGATAAATCTCTGCATACTACAGCCTTTAGTTTGGAAACATCTGGCTGAGAAGCAGTAAAGAATGCAGCTTTCCATGTTAAAATATCGTTATTCTAGCACCTGGGTTTAAAGGAGACAATGGCAGCTTTTCTATTACAAAGGGCAAGTCCCAAGCTGGGCCCAGGTGGAAATGCCCTTCAGGAACTCTCTGCTGTTATGAATGCCAGCAGGGAGAGGCATAGGCAGAAAAAAGGCTGAAAAGTTCAGTTTTAGAGGCATAAGCTAAGCTAGTGTAAAAACTTTTCAGAAAGACAAAAACAGCGGCTTTTTTCAGTGGAGGTTCCTCCTTTCTCTGATGGAGAAACTTTTCCAGTTATCCAAGCATGCCTTTCTTGTAAGTGGTATTCCAGCTTTCTATTTTCAGCAGGTCCTGAGAACAAAAGTGCACAAAAGGTTGCAATGTTGCATCTTCCATGCTATTAATTTTAGTATGCATAGATGCGAGTGCACTACAGAGAGACTAAATTGCAACATAAGATTAACATACCATGGAAGCAGTACAGGTTTCTCTTTTTCCATATAAAAGAAAGTGGATAATCAGTGCTGTCTTGTACAGAAAGAGGCAATCACAATTTATGAACTCTCCTCCTCCAGCTTTTGAACTACCCTGGGAATCTAGGGTATTGAAGAATAAGCATAGACCAACAGATCTGCCCAAATCAGGCAGAAAGCATGCAAAGAATTAAACAGTCCTCCCTTCAAAATGCCCCAGTCCCACCCCAGGAGGTAGGCATCCATGGTGACCATGGTAGAGGGGGAAAGAATTACGAAGGTCTCCCTGTTGGTTACCAAGTGAGACTGCAACCAACAAAATCTGCTTGTGACATACTTTCATTACCACTGAACAGCCATAGTGTCCATTGTAGGGTCCTCGTGTAATATCTGGTTAAAGGAACCAACCCCATCAATGCTGGCATATGACCCAGAAGCTTCATAACTGCATGTGCTAGCAGTTTTGGAGTTGCAAGCATTGACAAGGCCTGAACTCAAAGGCCAAAAACTCGAAATCGGGAGCCTGGCAATTTGGGTGATCAGGTCCAAATGAAAACCCTATAAATTTTAAAATCTGCAGTCGAGCTAAAGGCTCAATTTTTGGATAATTGATTGACAGTTTTACTGTGCAACAACTTGGTTAATAAGTCCCCAGCCATGATCAACGATGTCCTCGTGTGGGCAGCGAGGAGCCAATCAGCCCAGGCACGGAAAGACATGGAGTCCCTGCAACCAGAGGGCTATGGTGAGACCAAATGGCAAGGCACTGAACTGCTAATGATTGGCCCCCAGCCAGAAGTGTAGAAATCACCTGGAAAACCTGCTATCTTGATATGATGGTAAAAATCCTTCAGTTCTATCCAGCACATTCTTCAGTCGTCTTTCCTTAGAAGAGGTGAACTGGATTGCACTGTGACCATCCAGAATTTGGTCTTCCTGATGAACAGATTTAACTTGCTTAAATCTAAGATTGATCTGAGGTCTTTTTTTTTTTTTTTTTTTCTTTGTAACTAAAAAGAGCCTTGAATAGATCCCAAATCCTTTTTGGTCTGGTGGGACTTCCAGAATGACAATCTGTAAGCAGCCTGTGAATCTCTGCAGCTGTGTAAAGTCTCTGATAGGGTGGAATATCTGCAAGGCATTTAGGAGGAACTTCTAAAAAGGGAATGTAATAACCTCTGGATACGGCTCTCAGCACCCAGGCATCAGAGGTTATGGCCTCCAAAGCTTTTGGGTAGACAGCAAGATGCCGCCAGACCATCTCCAGAAAACAGCCAGGCAGTCCTTCAGGATCACTGAAAGGGCCCACCAGAAAAAGCTCCACTAAAGCCCTGAGTCTGCAAACTGTCCCTGCCCTACGGGTGGGCATCTGTTACGATCTTACCACATCCTCCTAGGAGGAACCCCCTGGAGGAGCTTCCAGGGAAGAAAACTATGATTTTCCGAAGCGAAGCTTACCCCAATTCTGACTCCTTGATGAGGTCCACTGGGGGATAGCAAAGCATACTCCAATGGCAGACTGTGTCCTCCCCTCCTGTTTGCTTCTTGTCAATGTGTAACTTTTGGCCCAAACAAGAAGGATCTGCCAAAACAGGCATTAACGAAGGATACCCTGAAACAGTCCGTGAAGCTACACAAATGCATCCAAGCATGGAATGGCATGACAATACCAGAACCTGCAACTCAAAATGCTCCACTGGCTGCATTCCAGACAAACCTCATGGAAACAATGGCAATGGAAACCAGGTTAGATAACTGTCCAGCGTTTTCTGTATTTCAGGAGATGCTGAATCCTAGGGGTACTTGACACTTTAGACACTAGGTCTCCAAGTCTTATCAAGTGTGACAGGTAATTTAGGGTTCAAAGTGCAAAAGAGGTTGAGACATAGAAACCCTTCCCTAAACGATCCAATACCAAAGAAGTCTTGTTTGGGAGGGGGAGGGGGTAAATCAAGGAATTCTCTCCAAAAATCACAATGGCATTGACGGTCAGCCCTTACTCCAATGTGGTCTTGTCCTTGGTGGGGGGGACAAAACCTTTACTTCTTTTCTAGGAATGGGCTACACTGTGTCAGGTTCCTTCCATGCCCTTTGGAATACCAGCTCAATAAGTGCATCCAAAAGGAGAACCACCCAACACATGGAATGGCCTATTGTTAAAGGCCTCCAGAAATACTGACTACTCTGAAGGCCCACAGCCTCTGTACTGGTGAAGCAGCTCCAATAAATCACAAGACACAACCTCCCATAGAGACTCAGAAGATCTCCCTCCTTCCCTAAAGTCAGTATCCTTAGTGACAGACTCCTTCAGGGAATCCAGGTGTTTCCTCTTACACACTCATTTTCTCCAAAACCTCCCATTCTGACAAATTTATTGAAGATGAGTCAGGAAGCCCTGCCATGAGGGCTGACAGGTTAGCTGAAACAGGCTGTCCAGGAGCAGATTGATGGCCAGTCGCAGGTGCCGATGAAGGGAGGGAATGCCAGATGGGGAAATCTGACCCTTTTCCCCAAGAGAATATCCTCTCAATGTCAAAGGCAGAGGAGGAGGCTGGCCTCTCAGCTTTGAAAGTCCCACAACCCATCCCAAGGGTACAAGAGAAAGCTCCAAAACCAAGGGAGCTGCACCTAGACTCAACAGTGAGATCGGTGCAGAGCCGTCTAAAGCTGAAAACCCAAGTTGACGTGATGATCCTGACGGAGGAGCAGTCGACCCTTACTCAGGAACTCCAGCTTTGACGCCACTGCTCAGATAGCCCCAAAAATCTCGGGATAGAGGCTACCAAGGATAAAGGGCTGAACCAAAAAGACTGCCTAGCCATTGGATCTGACCTGGAGGGTGGAAATTCAGCCAGCCCAGAAGACCTCAGATCCAGAGGGGCTCGAGGGAGGAAGCTAGAAGGATGGAGCCCATGATCCCAGTGCCAGACCTGGACCCAAACTGATAAGGCCTAACTGTATCTGCACCTGCAAAAAGTATCAGCTGCTTTGATCAGAGATTTTAATGCTGCCCATCGACCTCTATGTCCAGACGGAAGCCACCACCAAAGATAGCTTAGGTCTTTCAGAAGATGACCCAGCATACACGATTCGAGACAGAGAAGACCTGAACTGGGGCAGAAACAGGGAAGACTCCAGTGGCTGCTTCAGTGGGGTCCTTGGAGAAAAGGTGAAAGTTGCCCTACCTGAAGAGACGTTTTTGATCAAGAGGTGGTTTGAGATGCTCAGAGTTAGAGAAGTTTTACTAGTTTTTAGCGCCAAAGGCGATCAGTTCCAAGACATCAATTGGCTCCATGATATCAGGGTCGATACTGGTGCATGGCAGCTGGGGGACCCAAAAGTTTTGGGACCTTCAGGTCTGGTGAGCCAGAGGGATCAAGGTCCTTTGGAATGTATTGAGTCCTGCTATCGGAGCTTCTTGAACCAGTCTTTGGAGCCAAGGAAGAAACCACCCCAGAAGCAGAGGCAAAAGAACAACCAGAGGGTAAGAAGCCCTTTCAACACCAACTTGCTCCTATGCTTATTGATAGCCCTAGTACCAAAACTTTCACAACTGGAGCATCTGGAATCAAGATGCGACCGCCCCAAACCATAAACACACAATGTGCATCCTGGGAAGGCAACGTGTGCCCACAGGAAACGCCTTTAAAAACCTTTAACGTATTCCACACCACAAACACTGGACAATACTAGAACCCAACATAAGGGCAGGAAGAAAAGGGGGATAGCACAAAAGACACTATCTAGAAAGACAAAACAGAAAAGGGTACAAACCCAGGGTAAGGGATCAGCTAAACTCCCATCAAAATCACTATGCTAACTTCTTGAAAAAAGAGAAAGCAAACCAGAGCCAAGATCAAGCTGCAAACATGAATGACTGCAAACTAGGATCTGAAGAGCTTATCTGAGGAACAGGGAATTAGGGTAAAGTAGGTGGAGCCAAGTGGGTGACTTTAGAATTCGCCTGTACTGGATGTGGTGGATCCCAAGTCCAACGGGTTGAAGCCACATGGAGAAGATAACATTGTATCACCCCTTTCATAAACTATTTGATCAATAATAAGGAAGAAAGAGGGGAGAATATATGGCAGAGAAACTGAAATGGCTTCTATATATACTTTAACTGAAGTATACCCAAGGCCAGACAACAGTAACTCAGAAATATTTAAGCATCAGGGGTGCATAATCCCTGACGGAACACAGGTACTGGCTAGGAAGCAACTAAAAAAATATTTTCCATTCGCCAACACATGACTTTGCAGTGGAAAGCATTCTTACCTACTTTAGTACCTGCTGCACTTAATGAAAATGATGTCCAAAAGTTATCAAAACTGAATCATCCAGGAAGTCAGTTGCAGGTGCTTGATGATGTGGTGCATCAAACTCCTTGTCCTGTGTGAGTAGATCCAGACAAAGAAGGCTTGTGGTAATTGCCAAAGAACAATCCATAAGACAGGAGAACCAATTTTGCCTGGGCCAGAAATGAGTCACCATAATGTATTTTGGTAAATCTTTCTGAACCTTCAGAACTACTTTGGAAATAAGTGGAAAGGGTGGAAAAGCAAACAGGAACATCCTCGGTCAGGGGAATAAGATAGAATCTGTTTTCCAAACTTGTTGAAAGAATTCCTGCAACAGAAAGTCTAAAATTATCTGTTTTGAAAGGAAGCAAACAAATCTACTTGGTGTTTCCCCACATCCGAATCAACTCCTGGAATGCCACCAAATTGAGTTTCCTCTCATAACGGTCTGTCCAGGATCTGCTGCAAATGTCTACCTCTATGTTTTGCTGTGATGGTATTTTATAAGCCCTGAAGAGTTATGCAGTGTGGAAGAACCAACTCAAGACATCACTGCCAAGCAGCATAGTTGGCATGACTTGGTACGCCCTTGTTTAAGTGCCACATCACTATGATGTTGTCAACCACTTGAAGAGGGTCTGGTTGCAGATGATGATGTACAGCTTTTCTAGCTTGAATTCAACCATTTCTTTAGTATTTATGTACTTTTGTCTAAATGAGTGGACTCACACACCTTGCACTTTTATTCCCATGGAAACTGCACACAAAGCAACATATGTGGAGTCTGTCAAGACCAATTGTACTGGCGTAGGAAGAGAGAAAAGGAGTCCTGAATGGAGAGCCATCTGATCCTTCCACCACTGTAGTTTCAAGCTTTATCACCTAAATTTTCAAATATCAGTGCTGATATTTTTAAAGATACTGGGGCCACACATTTTTTAGGACTCGCCAAATCCTTATTTGCAACCTGGCAAGTAGTATCATTGGGATAACAGAAGCCATAAGGCCTAGAATTCACAGGAATTATCTGGCTGAAGCTTGAGTTAAACAAGAAAAGTTGAGGAATAATTCACTTTGTTTTGAGCTTAAAAAAAGCTTTTTGTATGAGCATCTACAAGGCACCCTAAAAACACAATCTGTATGATGGAGTCACAGCGGATTTCTTTATCTGACGCGCCACATGCATTAGGAGGTATGAAAACTTTGTTAAAGACCCCTGGCATCTGGGTAAAGATCAGCACAAATTAGTCTAAATGAATCAAAATGTGAATACCCTGTAGTCTGCAGTGAGCCATCACAGGAGCTGGGTACTTTGTAAACACAGTCGGTGAGTAGATGACCAAAGGGTAATGCAGAGAATTGATTAAGTGACCCAGGTACACAATCTTAAGAATCGCCTGATTTTGCATGCTAATGGAATGTGATTGTAAGCATCCTTGAGGTCTAAGGTTGCAGTTACAGTGATAAGAGAAGAGCTAACACAAGTGGAGATCAAATCTTGAATTCTGGAACCTTCACAAAGATATTTTGAAAGGAGAGATCCAAGACTTGGTTCCTCGAGTGCTCCTGTTTTGGGTGCAGAACATTCAGCAGGAACAAGTTCTTCAACATCTGCTTCTAACTTGCTGCAGCATCCGAGGAAACAACTCTGGTTTGTATTGTGAAGGGGAATCCCCCTGAAATAAGGTGGTGAATCTATCCACTGCCTGCTGTAACCTTCCTCAATCACCTTCAAAACCCATTTGTCTAAAATTAACAGACAAGCTGAAAAATTGAGGGTCAGCAACTAAGAAAGTGTAAGGGAAGTAGGAGCAGAAGTAGGGGAAGGTAACCAGGCCTACTGACAGTCATTCTGAAGCTGGTGTCTGAGTCTCTACAGTAATTTACTCATTCTTTTGAATTTGGGTTTACCTTCTTACCATTTCTTCTTGGGGGGTTCTGCCAGTTAGGCTGCATTCTCTGCATCTTCTGTCCTTTAAAAGGGAAGAATATAGGGACCCTAAAAATCTTAAATTTTCTCTATTAATTTACCTCTCTTTGTGTAGCCACAGGCCAAATAAAACAAGTGCTCTAAAGGTAAATTCAAAATTACTGACGAAGTAATCTGAAAGGTTTTGGCCACGTACCCAAATAAATCTCAAAACAGTACCAGTACAATCATACACTTTTTAATGCAGCTTGGAACAACTTGATTCATACAAGACCTACCTTCAGGGGTCAGGGAAGCAGAAAACTCATCCAAGCTATCAGCACATTTTGAAATGAAGGATTCTGACGGCTAATGTGGCATTAAAAAAAAGTTTCTTACCCCTTTAGCCTTGGGGACTAGGTTGCAGATGGAAAGATGCTTTTTTGCTGCTGCAGCCATAGGCATGTTTGCAGCCAGGCCAGCTATAAGACAAGCATAAAGGAATTTATTAGCTTGCGAACCTACATAATTTATCTACTTTTTTAGGAACTGGTAAGAGAGAATGAAGAGCATTACAAGCAGCTTTAAGAGCATCCCCCAATGCTGGCAAAATAGGAGGAACGGGTGCAGAATTGGGGATGTCTGGTTCAAGTAAATCTTATCATCTGGCAGACTCGGGGGGGGGGGGGTACAGTTGTTTACATAACTGTACCTTAACAATAGCTGTTCGATGATCACTGCTACACTAGCTTTAGCAATATGGGTTATATCCTGCCAAGAATACTACTGCCAACTTCCAAAGCATCAGGTCACCTTCACATGCCCAACCAGACAACTCAAGTTAAGACGTCTAAAGACTGGTTTGGGTGCAAAGTTCTTCAGAGCTTTGATGCCACCAGAAAGGAAGCTTAGCCATGAAAGGACAATGCTAGGAACAAGACATCTATACCATGGCATAAACACCGCACAAAAAAAAGGTGGAAGGAGGGTGCAGCTACTGTAGCAGCATCAATCCGAACATCTACTGCTATGCCAAGTTTACTTACACAACTGTAGTATTATTTATACTGATCACTGCTACAGTAGCCTTGGCTATATGGGTAGGCTACTCTAGATTACAAACTTTGGGAGGTGGAAGGGGTCCAGGAGCCCATGAAGAATGCACCTAGTAAAGACAAACAGACCTAGAGAAGGAATCAAGCTTGGGATGCCTTCTAAATTTATGTATAATGAATCAAATTGCTGCTTCTAGAACACATCTAGAATCCAACCTTTTCCAAAAAGCAAATGAAGCAATGGCCCTGGTTGAGTGGGCCTTGACCCTACCAATAATAGTTTTGTTATGGTGAGTATAACAAAAGAGAACATCCTGAAAACAACCATTTAGTCTGTTCCACCCCCCCCCCCCATCTTAAGAAAAAAACTGATCCAAACATGAAAAAAAAGAGATTCAAAGATATGAAAATTTACTTCCGTCAAGATAGTACTAGATAGAATAGTTGTGCAATCTTACCACAACTACAGATGATCTCTGCTCTGTTGCAGTATTCTTTACATGAGGGAGCTCTCAGCCAAAAGGCGACCCGATGTCTGCCAGTATATAAGTCTTTCACTACTGTAGGATTTGCATGGTACACCACCGCACATAGGCTGCTCTCATAAATCTGGCCATAAAAGTCACACACCCTCAAAACTGAATGCCCCAGGAGGAAAAGTCAGCCTAAGGAAAGTAGGGTATGACCATCCAAGAAAAGAACCAAACCACCAGGGGGAAGGAGGGAGGGAGGGATTGCAATACTGCAACACAGAAGAGACTGACATCTATCATTATAGTAAGATTTTACACAACTATTTTATGTCCTCCTATTCATCTGTTGCAGTATTCTTTACATGAGGGAAGAGTCCAAAAGCTCATGAGCAGAGGGTGACAGAAGAAGCAGCTGATCTCTTCAGAAAGCAACAGCAAAATACTGAAATGGCATATAAGCATTTTTTTTTCCCTGGGAAAGAAATCGCTTGGCTGCCTCCATTACTTAATTACAGAACAGCCGCTTCAAGAATAGTCCGTATCTGATCCCTTGATAGAAGCAAAAGATGAAGCTACGGTCCTATTGGAATGGACCTTAACAGAAGAAGCAAGGGTCCTACCATGCTTCACATAACAAAATTAAATAGCTTTAGAGATCCAAAGTAAAAACGGTTTGCGTGGAAACGGGCAATCCCACAACTCTGGGATGGTAGAAAACAAAAAGCTAGTTGGATTTCCTAACAGACTTGGTCTTGTCCAAGTAGGATCTAAGATGCCTATGCACGTCCACAGTATGCAACACCTTCTCTCTAAAATTTTGAAGAGAAGTAAAGAAGGTAGGTAAATAAATGGATTGGTTGAGTGACAATTCACCGACTACCTTGTGCATAAAAGAGTTGGTATGCAAAGACGCCCTGTCTTTACTGAATACCAAAGAGGAAGGAAAGGCCATTAGCGCCTGGAGCTCAGATACAGGTCTGGCTGAAATTATAGCTATAAGTAGTAAGGGTTCCTATTATATGATCAAAGACTCATTCTTTCGAATGCATCAATCGAACTTTAAAGCACGAAACGGCAAAATACTGAAACGGCATACAAGCACTTGCAGCCTCCATTACTTTGCCGTTTTCATCACTGTAGTGCGATCTCGGAGTGGGCATATTTAAGTAGGGGGGTGGGGGCGACACCACCCATTTTATGTAATGTTTTAAAGTTTTTTTCTTTTCTTTTGTGGAACAGCGATTAATTTTTCTTTAGAAAAAAATTGCTGTTCTAAGTGTTCGGGATTGTAAGCTTTCACTTACATGAGGTCGATAAATCAGCATTTGCTTTAAGTGTTCGCTGATTTAATATAGCCCTAGTAGTACAGTATTCCAGGAGCAGTGTTGCAGGAACGCTGATGAAGCTGGCTCGGAAAGGGAAGAGAGTCAGTTTTTAGAATACAAAATTAAGATCCCAGGGAGAAAAGATAAACTTCCTGGGAGGTCTAATGTGAAGGATTCCTTTCAGAAATTGTTTAGCCTCAAAATCTTCTAGTTCGGGGAGGGGGGGGGGGCGGGATAGAGGCAGACAAGCAGAGATAGCTGACACATGGGCCTTCACAGAAGAGTAGGCCAATCCAGTATTGAGCAATTCATGCAAACAGGATAGAAAAAAGGGACTTCCACGGATACTGGCTCCTGATTTTGTGAGACACCTCAAAGTGAAAATCTCTTCCACTTTGTTTTTCTGGTATTGGGTTTCCTGACCTGCAGGACCATTAACACATCCTCAAGAGAACAGGTGCCTGAAAGGAATTAAAACTCTCATCACCCACAGAGTCAACTGGAGGGTAGACAAGTGGGGATGGAAGAGAGTTCCTTTGCCTTCTGTGAGAAGGTCCACTTTGTGAGGTAACTTGGGATGATTGCCCTTGGCTAAATGCAGGAAAAGGGGAACCAGTGGTGTCTTGGTCAAAAGGGAGTCACCAACAAGAGTTTTGGTTTGTCCTGCTGAATTCTGAACAGTACTTTCAGAATGATAGGAAGTGGAGAAATGCATACAGAAACATCCACTTCCAAGAGAAGGGAAGGGCATCCACCTTGCAGACCAGAGGGTGTGGAACTCTGGCACAAAACTGTGGAAGTTGTGTGTCCATGGGGGAGGCAAAGAGATGTACTTAAGATATACCCCACTGATGGACAATGTCCAGAAACACATCCCTTTGAAGCATCCATTCATGGGACTGGGTTAGGGACCAGCTCACTAGGTCTGCTACATAATTTTGGCTGGATAGGATGTACACTGCTTTAGGAGTCCCCTGAAATTTGACTGTCAGCTCCTTAACCAGGAGTGTCAGTCTGCATAATAGGTAGGATTTGGTTCCCCCCAACTTGTTCATATACCAGAGGACTGTCGCACTGTCTATGAACAGCTTTAAAGGTCCTGAGAGGGTGAGAGGATAAAAGGTCTGACTGGCTAGCAGCAGCATGCTCATCTCCCTTACTCCGATGTGTTCCCTTTGGTGAGGGACCATACCCCTTGAGCTTTCACGTTTCCGAAAGCTGCCCCCCAGCCAACATCCAAAGCATCTGTGAGCAGCTCTTGGATTGGTGGGTAGAGGATGCAAGGGCAGTCCTAGGTTGAGGGACATTTTATGAACCCACCAGTGTAGTTCTCTC
Source organism: Protopterus annectens (assembly GCF_019279795.1). Classification (NCBI taxonomy): domain Eukaryota; kingdom Metazoa; phylum Chordata; order Ceratodontiformes; family Protopteridae; genus Protopterus; species Protopterus annectens. The sequence continues at coordinate 1,589,967,394 of NC_056733.1, forward strand.
TTCAGACAAGGAATAAAAGGAATTAGAAAGTCCAGAGGATGTGAATGTTGCATCCAAACTGATTTTAGGAACCACTGGAGTTTCCTCATGTGAAATTTTGCCAAAGGTAGCATTGGAATAGTGGATGCCATAAAACCCAAAACCCTGAGGAATTCTCTGGCTAAAATGTGGTTAAGAGGCAGAAGGTTTTTAAAGTAGGATGTGAGGTCCTGTGCCTTCTGAGGAGGAAGACAGACCCTCATGAGGTCTGACTGTATCCTGCACCTCAAAAAAATGTGATCTTGAGATGGGATAAGAATGGATTTTTGTGGGGTATATGGTGAATTCTGGATGTTGTAGAAGTAAAATGGCAAAGAGGATGTTTTGCTCTAGCATCTCTGGTGAGGTTGCTATAAAGAGGAGATTGTCCCAGTAAGGGGAAAACACACATGCCCTGAATCCTGCTATAGGCAATGACGGGGGCTAGACATTTTGTAAATACTCTTGGTACAGCAGAAAGTCCAAAGGGCAAGGCAGAAAACTAAAAATGCCAGTAAGCCACAGAAAAAAGTAATAACTTCTTGCAGTTGGGGTGACTAGGAATGTGTAGGTACGCATCTTTGATATCTAGGGAAACAAAGTAGGCTTGTGGCAGAAGGGGCAACATGGTTTGAAGAGTTAACATACGGAAGGTGGGTATCTTCAGGAAGGTGTCGAGATGAGATAGATCCAATAATGGGTCTCCAAGGACTATCCTTTCTGGGTAATTAACATTCTGGAGTGGAAACCTCTTCCTTTTTGGTCTTAAGGAACTACACAAATGGTCTCTTGTCTCCACAGGTCTAGTAGTACCTCTGGAAGAGAGAGTAGTTGTCCTCTGATGATTGAGGGATGCCCCTGAAGGCAGGAGGGAATCTCAAAGTATCCTTGTTGAATGACGGAGAACCTAGGAGCCTTGAGTTATGCTTTTCCATACTGGCAGAAGACAGAGGTGCTGAGAAATCAGAATGTGGGTGAGGTGATTTGGGCAGTCAGAGGTGTTGCTCTTGAAGACATTGAGGTTTAGGTGTTTAAGCAGTTTATTGTATATAAATACATCAGGATGGATGGCAGGAACATTAAACCTAAATGAAATATCTAGCAAACTGACTACATCCTTGCATGCTCACTCAAAATGGCACTCTTGCTTGCATGTGCTCAGTACCTATATGAACTGCTGGATTCACTGGAAAGCTTCGTAAAGGTATACTACATACACTGATCTACATCTTCCATCAATACTTAGCACTCTCATATAAACAATACTGAAATACGCATGTAATTATACAGACACTAAACGAAAAACAGTCATGTCCAGGTTGCCGTCTATCTGGAAGTAGGTTTCGAGATGCAACCTGATCTAGTGACATGACAGGACTGGGTTTAGCAACAGGGACAGTCACTGGGGAATGCTCTGCTTGAGGAGTTTCAAGGATTTTCTCAGGAATGGGGATTGCTGACAGAATGTCCTCTGGAATATGAACACTGGAAAAGCCACTCTGAGAACTAGAGTCTTTGTCACAGGCAAGATGCTGTAACACTGGTTCGGACACTGATAACAAATGCTTCAGATTTCATCAGAATTCCACTCATTGCGATTCCACAATATACAATTTTGGCTCTTGACACAAGCTTTTTCACAAATCCGATGCTATCAAAACCTTTGACATCTGCATCTTCACTATCTCCCCTTCTTTCAATGAACCGAGCGGTTTGCTTGGACTTCTGGGACAAATGCTTCAACAGTTGGGCTTTTACTGCTTTGTTGCTTTTAACACTTGGAACCAATAAATTACTGCTGATTGGTAGTGTCGTTCTGGTTTGTCTTGACATAAGTCTCTGGGCAGGTGAACCAAGAGGTTTATCACGAGGAATCTTTGAGATTTAACAAGTTTGGGAAAACATCAGTATTGTCACGTCTGGATTTCTCTTAACAGCTGTTTTGCACTTTGAACTGCATGTTCAGACAAGCCATTCTTCTGCAAATCTCTTGAACTGCTGACTTGTAAACTGTGCACCATTGTCAGAAATGGCTCTGTGCGGACTACCATGGACAGAAAAAATTCACCTCAACTTAGTAATAACAGTACTGGAAATTGGGTTGGGAAGTAGGTTAATCTCGAACCAATTTGAGTTAGTCTACTAACACCAAGTAATGTTGACCATTCCACTCGAGATCTGTAGCTACTGTTGACCAAGGTAGTTCAGGAAGCTGGTTTAAGTGGTTCTTTTTGTTGATGTGGCTTTGTACTACTACATACTGAACAAGATGAAAGTACTTTCTCAATATCTCGTTACCTAGAAGGCCAAAATACTGACCTCTCGCTCTTTTGGTAGAACTAGTTCCTAGGTGGCCATGATGCAAGATCTTAATATACTCTTGTTGCAAGTATTTTGTAACAACCACCTTAGGACCTTTCATGATGATGCAATTGTCTGACAAAATCATCTCTGTAGGGAAAATAAGGTTGCACCTCAACTGGTAAACAAGATTGCTTTGAAAGCCATCCTCGGCTGATAAAAGAAGTTTAGCTTCTGGAGAATTGGATCTGAACCTGAGAGAGTTCTGAGCTCATCAAGACACGTAGAAGAAAAATTTCTCACTTCCATTACTTCATAATCAAGTTGCTCAGTGTCATGCTGTTCTGTGTTTTTTCTGGGTGAACTGGATAATGTATCAGCATGATAAAGAAGTCTGCCTTTTGTGGAAACAAGACTCAAATTGTACTTCTGCTATTTGAGAATTACACATTGCAATCTGGCAGGAGCTGTATGCATAGGCTCTCTCAAAATAGTAACTAAAGGATGGTGATCAGTTTCCATCTGGATAGGTCAACTATACAGTGGATATAAAAAGAGTACACACCCCTGTTAAAATGCCAGGTTTTGGGGATATAAAAAATGAGACCATAATAAATAATTTCATAACTTTTCCCACCTTTAATGTAACCTATAACCTGTACAATTCAATTGAAAAACAAAAACTTGTTGGGGGAAAAATATAAAAAAAACAAAAAGGTGCAATAAGCTGGTTGCATAAATGTGCACACCCTTAAACTAATACTTTGTCAAAGCACCTTTTTATTTAATTACAGCATTCAGTCTTCTTGGGTAGGAGTCTATCAAGCATGGCACATCTTGATTTGGCAAGATTTGCCCACTCTCCCTTGCAAAAGCACTCCAAATCTGTCAGATTGCGAGGGCATCTCTTGTGCACAGCCCTCTTCCAGTCACCCCACAGACTTTTTTATTGGATTTAGTTCAGAGCTCTGACTGGGCCATTCCAAAACTTCAATTTTCTTCTGGTGAATCCATTTTTTTTGTTGATTTGGATGTATGCTTGAGGTCACTGTCATGTTGAAAGCTGAAATTTCTCTTCATCTTCAGCTTTCTAGCAGACGCCTGAAGGTTTTGGGCCAAAAATGACTGGTATTTGGAACTGTTCATATTCCCTCCACCTTGACTAAAGCCCCAGGTCTAGCTGAATAAAAGCAACCTCAAAGCATGATACTGCCACCACCATGCTTCACCGCAGGGATGGTGTACTTTTGGTCATGCGAAGGGTTGTTTTTTCGCCAAACGTATCTTTTGGAATTGTGGCCAAAAAGTTCAACCTTGGTCTCAAAGACTATAACATTTTCCCACATGCTTTTGGGAGACTTGATGTATTGTTTTGCAAAATTTAGCAGGGCCTGGATTTTTTCTGTGTAAGAAAATGCTTCCATCTTGCAATTCTACCCCATAGTCCAGACATATGGAGAGTAGGGGAGATTGTTGTCACATGTTGTACACGACCAGTATTTGCCAGAAACTCCTGCAGCTCCTTCAGTGTTGCTGTAGATCTCTTGGCAGCCTCCCTGACCAGTTTTCATCTCATCTTTTCAACTCTGGAGGGACATCCAGTTCTTTGCAACATCACTGTTGTCCCATATTTTCTACACTTTTTGATGGCTGTCATCACTGTGTCCATGGTATATCTAATGCTCTGGAAATTCTTTTGTACCCTGATACCTTTCAACAATGAGATCCCTTTGAAGCTTTGTAAGCTGTCTGAGAACCATGGCTTTTGCTGCAGCAGGCAACTGAGTAAATGTCAGGAAAATCCTACTAGGACAGCTGAACTTTATTTGGAGTTAATCAGTGTCACTTAAATTGATGGCAGGTGCAGGTGTGTAGCCAAGAAGACTGAATGCTATAATTAAACCAAAAGGTGCTTCAACACCGTATTAGTTTAAGGGTGTGCACACTTATGCAACCAGCTTATTCTATGTTTTATTTTATATTTTTTCCCCTAACAGATTTATTTTTCAATTGAATTGTACAGGTTATAGGTCACATTAAAAGTGGGAAATGTTTTGAAATGATTTACTGTGGTCTCTTTTTTATATCACAAAAACCTGACATTTTAACAGGGGTTTGTACACTTTTTATATCCAGTGTAAATATAATCATGGAACGTAGAACATGCAAACAATTGCCAAGAGCTCTTTCTCAATATGGGCAACTGCATCTCAGTCTGGGTAAGAGTTCTCTATGCATAAGCTACTGGTCTACCCTCATGAAGAATGACTACACCTAGATCAAATTTAAAAGCATCACAGGAAAGAGCAACTGGTTTGTCAACATCATAGTAGCTGAGAGTTGGTGGGTTGGCAATTTTTCAAATACTCTTTGGTCCTGTTCTGACCATGACCAAATTAAATCTTTGCATGTCAGTTCTCTTAGCGGTGCTGAAAGTTGGCTTAAATCTGAAATGAGCTTGCCCAGATAGTTGATCATGCCAAGAAAACATTGCAGGGCTTGGACAGTCGGCTGCTGGCATCTTGAAAATTGCTGTTTGTTTGGAAAGATCTGGTCATAAGCCTGAACTGGTACACAAGTGAACAACAAAAGTAACTTCTCGTAGCCTGAGCCTGCACTTCTGAGGATTCAGCTTAACATTCATTACACAAGCTCTTTCCAGAACTTTAAGGTTTCTATCATGTTCAGCTTTAACACTGCCTCCTATCTGATCATCAACTACTATAATAGCACATGGATAGCCAGAAAAAATTTGCTCCACTGCTCGCTGAAAGACTACACTGGCAGAATTTATTCTAAATGGTATTCTCAGAAATCTGTATCTTCCAAATGGCACTCCAAATGTGGTTAACAATGAAGATTTTCGGTAGAGCAAAATTTGCCAAAATGAAAACTCTGCATCAAAGACTAACAGTGGCATTTGGCATGAGGGCAGCAACCTCTTCAACTGTACGGATTGGATAATGAGGCCTTTTTAATGCTTTGTTCCGATCTCTTGGATCAATACATATTCTGATATCCGAGTTTTTTCTTATGAGCTACTATCATGGAGGATACCCATTCAGTAGGTTCTTCTAATGGACAAATTACTCCTAGCTGCACCATTTTTTCTACCTCTGCTTTGTCTCTATTCTGGCACAGCTACTGGAACTTTCAGTGCTGGTCTGACAAATGGGTTGACCTCTGGGTCTAAGTTCATGGAGTACACAACTGGTAGTTTGCCTAGCTTGTCTGCAAAAATATCAGCATACTCAGAAAAATTGTTTGGGTAAAATTTCAGCTGTCATTTAGGCTTACATGGTGAACTTCTTTACTAAATGAAAGCAGTCCCATTTTCAAACTCTCTGAGACCTAATAATGACTGCAAGTGTCTCTTGACTACGAAAAATTGAAAGTCATAGCACTTCCCAGCACAGTAACATGAAAGCACTAATTGAGCCTTCGGTTTGAATCTCTTCACCACCATAAGCAACAAGCTTCGCACACTTTGTCAAATCAAGTTTTTCTGCAGCTTTTAATGTAGCAAATGTTTCTGCTGACATAACATTGCACTTTGAGCCAGTATCTACTTGGAGCTCTAGAGGACTCCCATTAATTCTAACAGTACAAAAGATCTCATTCTTTGCCCACTAATCTACTGCACTGTTTTATCAAACACAGACACACCATCAACATAAAAAGTACGGTCGCAGCTTTTTAATTGATCAAATTGGCTCTTGCAATGCCCTCTTTTAATAAAAGAATATGCCGCATTTGATTTACAAAACCTTTTGAAATGATTCCATTCATTGCAAAAATGACACTGCTGACCAAAAGCGAAGCACTTTCCTCTTTTGGGTTTGTGATAACCACCACAATTATGGCAGTTGACTATGAAGCTGGGTGGGGGCACATGTTTTGACTTAACTCACCCTTATGCTTCACTGAGCATGCTCTGGAATGTGCGGGAAAGACTCTGTTTCCCAGGGACTGTTACAGGACCTGCAGTAGCTGCCATGTGCTTCAACTGGTTTCTTATAACCACATGCTGCATACCCATCAACATGAGCTTTATCACTGTGCCTTCCACACCTATTCTTATTTGTAAGCATATGTATGTGCTTTTCTTTAAGCTCGCATATCTGACAAATCTCAATGGCCTTATTTAATGTCAAATCATTGTCTCAAAGCAAAATCTCTCTCACTGTGTCATTAACTCATTCACTCCAATGGAGCTCAGGAAGTTTGCACTGTGAATTCCAATGGGAGGAGCCTAAGCCTTTTGATATAACATTTCAAACAAATGTTCATATCTCTGGGAGGTACTTGCGTATTATCGCAACCAGATTTTGCGATGTACTGTACTTTCCGCCTTTAGTTTAAATTTAAAAAAAATATAGTGTATTAGGGAACGGTAGTGTGTCTAAAAGTATGCTGGGATATTGGTGGGGTTTTTTTTAATGTTTTTACGAGTAAATTTTTTGGATAGGTGCGTAGTGTGCTGAAAACGAGCGTTACGTTGGTACGTATATTTATAGCTGAACTTTGAAGGTGCTTTCCATTTTGGAGCTGTTGTAAGGAGATGGTCGCATAGGAATTATGGAAGGATTTTACCGATTTGGCTGTCGTTGGAAGGTGTTCGTATCGGAATGGAGTTATCGAAAGATTTGGGGATCGTTTTCCTTTTGGATGTATCATTGGAAGGTGTTCGTATGGGAAGGAGTTATCGAAGAATTTGGGGATCGCTATCGAAGGAGTTAGAAACTATCGCTGAAACTTCATTTGTGGGTTTTTTGGATATATCGTTGGGACAATCGGTGTTTTTGGACTTTGGGAGCTATCGTTTGAACATCGGTTGGTTAAAAAGGACTTTTGGATTTATCGTTGGGGCAGTCGATGTTATTTTAAAATTTGGACTTATCGAAGGACTTTGGTGGACTTATCGAAGGACTTTGGGAGCTATTATTGGAACTTACTTTGGTTACAAAGGACTTTTGGAGCTATCGTTGGGGCAATCGAAGGAGCTTTTGGTTTGGGATTTATCGTTGGGATGTGTTACACATGTGGAGATTTATTTTCCTTTATTCAGTTCTTGGATTACTTAAAACAAAAAAGAAGAAAATGGAGACAAGGTAAGTGATTGAGGAAAAGTATTTAATGGTTAAACTGTATTTATTAAATGGTACATATGCAATGTAATCCAAGTAAATTCAGAATACTGCTCTGTTTCTTTCTTGGTTGTCATGTATATTCGGTATATTCGAATGTCATTAATTTTCATAGCTATTAGGGTTCTACTGTTAAATATTGTTAATTGTGGATTCTTCTGTTGTTATATTGGTAGTCAGTGTAGATAGTTCAGATGATGTGGATTGATCACGGATTGTTTTGTTTTTTTACTGTTGACAGCTTGGAAGTAGTTGGTTGGTTAATTGGTGTGGTACTTGGTATGGATTTTCTGTTTTTTTGTGGAGGAAAGTTGTTAGCGATGGCTTTTAGTAGTTCTTCAAAGCAGTCTTTTGAATGTGATAGTTGTGTTTCACGCCACATATATTTAACAAGATAGGAATGTAGATGGTGATGTGCAGTTCCTCGCTGTTTCTTGTTTCTCCACTTTACTGAGCCCCACATTCTTTCTATATGTTGTGTATGTACTCCAGTGTCAGGGTGAACAAAATTGTAGCTGTGATTAACTTTGTCATGGCTGAAGCCAGCTTTTTCCAGTTTTGTTTGGTATGCTTTCCAGGAGTCTGAATATATAATGCTACCTTCTTTAATGTTGTTTTGTATTTGGTCAAACAATGTAGAGGCAAGTTCTATCAGGCACTTTTACTACAAACGTTTCTTTCGTTTCCCTACAGATCCCTCCAAAAATCCACTGTTGAGGTAGAATACGACCGCTGTTATTTTTCCACCGAGTAAATAAACTTTCAATTTCCACTATATGCCCTGGCCCTCCGATCATTTTCTTCTCTTGTTTTTCCAACTCCATGGTGCATACATCCCTTAAATAATTACTCCAGTCGATAACTGTTTTGTCAGCCATATCCAATTCTTCACGACAAAAGTTAATGCTAGTTAACTGCTTACACCAACAGTATATAAAACTAACAGCAGTTATGAAAGAAATTCTACTTCCTTCAAAAAAGTTACCTTCCCGAACTCCTATAAGCTGGTAGCATTTAGTAGAGTTGCATTTCCAAAATATTTGTTTTCCATAGTATAATTTCATTTCATGTCCTAAACTGCATTCCTTTAAACTGTGTATAATTCCATACTGCTGAAATAACTTAATTGCCTCCTTATCTGTGTTAGGTAAATCCCACAATCGCATTTTTCACAAAACTAAGATTACAGTAATCAACTTAGATGGTTAATAACTATATGTCTTTTGACTAGAGCTTTGACAACTTTTTTATAGCACGAGAAATGGAACACATGCAGAGATGCTTTACTGACATGTGTAAATAGCGGTAAAAAAGGGTCAAGCTATTTTCAAATGTTCTTTTCTCTGTGTTTTCAAGTTTAAATACTACTATAACTTAAAACTTTTATAGAAAAGACGTTATTTAGTTTTAATACCATTAATTCCATTTATTTAAGGAAAATACAAGCAAATATTTTAAGCTTGAAAATCTGGTTGCAATATTACGTAAGTACCCTCTGGGATAATAGGGGGTACAAAAAAATTGTAAATTTCAAACTCTTCAGCACAAACTCTTTTTACAGTAGTAGCATTCTTTAGGTTCTAGGTCTTAAACCAAATTTTATAAGTCACAGTAAACACAGTAACTATTACATTTGTAATATTTTGTAAACAACTTACAATATCTCAGCAACCACTTAAGTTACACACATACTACCAGGAGCATTTTAATCACCTAGCTGAGAGCTTTCATATGAGGCTAAAGAGTTGTGTGTTACTTGGTTGTTGAGAAATTTAGAAAAATGTGAAAATATCTATAAAAATATAATAAAAACAGTTAATTTCTATTTACCTGCACTACACAAACGCCAAATATTAATGCAGTTGAGTTTGCTATTGTGCAAGCTTTAAGATGAAACATTTTAAAACCTTGTACATAGCAATGTTTTGAAATTATTGATGCAAACATGAATAAGCAATATCTGATGCATAGAGGCATCAGGTGTTAACTGCAGTTGCACCCGGAAGAGTCACTCGGATGTAATGAGTTAATACCACACACGAGCCTGTCCCTTATAAACTCATCTCTCAAATCACACAATCTGCACGTTTTAGCCTTGTTTCTCAAGTCACTTATATATGCTGCAAAAGTTTCACCAGGCTTTTGATCCCTTGTGGAAAATAAGTGCCTTTCCATTGTAATATTCATTTGGAGGTTGCACATCTCAATTTACATTTTAAGCACTCTGGGTCTTCCCTTGTTTCAGCCGGTACCACTATATGGTGGTCTTCTCCCTCCCCTACAAACACATCAGGTGCATACACAAATTACACTCTTTCAATGGCCTCTGAACCAGCTAAATTAAGCAGAATAAATGCTTTTGTACATGCGCATTTGTCAGAAAAAGCCTGTATGAAAATAACATTCCTGCTCAATCTCACATTTTCTGCAATACTGTTGTAAAACACAAGCGGTGTGGGTCTGTAAAAACCTTCCGCCATACCCACAGATTATAGTAAAACACAATGCAAAATGGCCCTTGTAATTATGTACGAACATCACAACACACCAGGTACTTGTAATAATATTCAAAGGCACAATAAAGCTCTTTGAAAGACTGTACTCTGGGAAATATGCCTTGAAATAACTTTACTTTGCAAAATATTCTGTGAAACAACTTTCCTTTATGAAATAACTGCACTGTAATAATGCACACACTTGTAAACACTTTGCACACTTTGGATACTTTGAACAGATTTAGTTAATACCAAAAGTACCAAAGCGAAAACAATATGGTAGTTTTCCCTTTTTTGTACATTTCATGCGATTTGGATATTGTTTCAAACATTTTCGTAACTATTTCTAATATTTTTATCAATATGTTGCAGTTTCGGACATTTGGTTTTAATAAGAAATTTGTTTTGAGCATTCAGAGTGTTTTGTTTTACATTTGTAGCAAAAGAAATCACTTAAGCAAGTTTTAGTACCTGGAATTTGTTTGTTCTGTTTTGTGAGTCGTTTGAGCAGTAGGGATGGATCCATTCCTGTATACTCCTCCAACTTTAACAGTTTGCCTCATGGCTGTAACTCTGAATCCCATTCTGATACCATGTTGCTCTTCTTATGTGCATTAAGACGACGGTGAGGCTTGGGTGTTCATTTAAGCAGTTTATTGTATACAAAAACATCAGGATGGATGGCAGAAAAACTTTACCAAACTGACTTGACTGACTACATACCTGCATGCTCACACACTGGCTGCTCACTCAAAATGGCACTTTTGCTTGCATGTGCTCAGTACTTATATGCACTGCTGACTCGCTGGAAAATTTTTTTAAAGGTATACCACACATACTGATCTACAAGAGGGAACCAATGCTCGTCTGGAAAAGGCTGCTTTTGAGTTAGAGTTGCAGGCGCAGCTCTGGGCTGCTGAGCTTCTACCATCCCTTTTTGTTTTAGGTGGAGGCAGGCAGGAGTGCCTACATTCAAAAGCAGTTTTTGATGGGTAATTTTGGTGAAACTAGGTACTGGGGAGACAATGATATGCTTCAGTTCCTTTAATTCCTTTCCCTGTTCCTGCAAAGATTTAAATAAATTAGCAGCTGCAGGGCCAAATAATGTGTGTTGTCCAAAGGGCCATCCATAAGCTTAGATTTAATGTCCTCTGGTAATGCCTGGAGTCTTAGCCAGGAGAATTTCCATAAGATGGAGCCAGAGGCAGCTGCCCTGGTTGAAACCTCTGCAGCATCATAGCTGCATTTGATGGAGTGGTGGGTTACCTGTGAGGTAGCTCCAAGCAAGGATGCAGCCAAGGTTTTATTCTCTGAATTAGGTAAATTAGAAATGACCTGGGAGAGTTGAGACATGAGATACAGGGCAAATTTGGTCATGTGTGTTTGAAATTAATGGCTATAAATGCCAAGGTGGTTGAAGTGTACACTTTTGCTCAGCCTTTTCAGGATCCTGCTCGTCTTTATCCGAAGGTAAGAGAGTGGTTGAAGACAGTAATCTGGATGGTTTGTCTGAAGCCACTGAAATAACCAATGGGTCTGGCTGAAGGACATTTAAACAGGGACCTTGTAAAATCGGTCAGGCTTCTTAGAGGCAGGGAATAGGGAGGGCCTTGCAGGCAGAGCCAAAGGCATTTAGAAAGGTAGATAACAGGAAGAATAGCCAAAGGGCTGGGCGATTCCACCTGCAGAAGGTCGTTGTGTTTTTTTTTTGTACTTCAGATACCTGTGTGCTATCCCATGTGAAATGATCTCTCATTTTGACTACAGTCTCACCAAAAGAGAGTTCTTTCATGGGTGAGTCAGTTTCATTTGAGTCCTCCTCTGGAAAGCGTAGTCAACAAAGGAGGGGAATCTGTGAGAAATAGGCCAGAAACTGCACTGCTAATACCGCCTTCTTCACCTGAAAAAAAAAACTCTTCCCTAACCCTTTTATGTGGAGTGGCTGTACAGGGTGGGGTAGGGACTGAAATACCCGAAGGGGGGTTTAAAGGCCACAAGGCCTTGAAAAGGCCTTGGGTGAACTGTTCCCAATAACTATGAGGTTCCTTAGGAATTGACAAGTGTTTGGTTTTCTTCTGCTTCTTTTGATGCAGGTCTGCCCATTGCAATGTAACAGGCCCAGACGTAGGTCTACATTCAATTATGTCAGAGTGAATTTCCTCCCACACCAGAATCTGAGGTATCCCCCCCCCTTAGGGCCTTCAATTACCATGAGCCTCAGCTCCCCCTGTACATCTGTGACAGACGCCTGCTCACCCTCTGATGAGGTGCCTGTGGTCGGATCCAAGGCAGCCTCAAAATCAGGCTCAGCCTGTGAACCAGAATCATATGCACCTCCGGGCTTTCATCTGCCTCAGGAGAGACGTCCATAGTAAGAAGCACATCACAAGCTTCAGCCCTCAGTTTTATGGCCTTTCGCTTAGTGACAGACTACCTCGGGCCCAGAGGATCCTGTCATCTTGCTTTTAGATAGTAACTTTAAGCACCGGTTTTCCAAGTAAAAGGCCAAGTCAGAAAGTCTACTTCTTACGGTCTTGGGGCACAAAAGACTGACAAATGGGACATGATTTGTGATTGTGGGTAGGCCCTAGGTAGATCAAGCACTGGAGACGTCTATCTATGTGGAATTTGTCTTCCACACTGGCATTTGCCATTTCTGGACGACTTGAACCCTACCACAAAACAGTAAAAGATTTCCTCAATGGGGCACTTATCTGAGAAAATTGCTGGAAAAAGCAAAAGGCTTGGTGAGCAGACACTTTCGAAGGTGGCATTCGGACTGGCAGCAGAGAAGTTCTGAGGTAGGTGCATGCATACGTCACACTTTTACGGCCGACGTACAAGAGCAGCCTGCATGCTATGTACCATGCACTCTACAGTAGTGGAAAACTTGCATACTGACTGATGTCGGGTCGCCTATGGCAGAAAAAGAATAGTAGCAAAATCTTACCATAACCATAAATGTCCTTCTCTTCCATGTTGCAGTATTCATAACATGAGGGATTCTCGGCCTAGGCAACCCAAACATTGGGCCAGTAATACAAGAGACTTACTACTGCAAGGTATGTTTGACGTCGCACAAAGGTAGCAGGATGCATAGGCCATAAAAGTGACTTCCGCATGTAAGAGCTTCAGAACTGAATGACCCAGTCAGAACACCAGACCAAGGATAAAAAGGAGATGCAACCTATCATCCACAGAAAAAACAAGGACCAAGGGAGGAGAAAGGTGGAATAGAATACTGCAACATGGAAGAGAAGGACATCTATGGTTATGGTAAGATTTTACACAACTATTCTATGTCCTTCAATTCCCATGTTGCAGTATTCGTAACATGAGGGAGAGTACCGAAGCTCATGAAAGGAAAAGGGAGGATGGAACAGAGGTATTCTCCACAAAACCATGCAGGACTGCCCTGGCAAATCCTGTTTTGGATCTGGAGATACTATCCAGCTTGTAATGCTTGGTAAAGGTGCGGACAGAAGACCATGTAGCTGCCTCCAACATGAAAGCAGTGTCCAATCCTTTGAAAAAGGCCCCAGATGAAACAGCAGCCTTACTGGAATGAGCTTTCATACAGGAAGAAAGACTTTTACCATGGAAAACATAGCAGAAAGAAATGGCCTTAGAAATCCATGAAGAGATGGTCTGTTTTGACACAGGTTTCCCCAGTACCCTGGGGTGAAATGAAACTAAAATTTGCTCTGATTTCCTAATGGACTTGGTTTTACCCAAGTAAAATCTGAGTTGTCTATGCACATCCAAAGTATGTAACACCCTTTCACTGGAATTTTGAGGCAAGGGAAAGAAGGAAGGTAAAGTACCTCCAGCTCAACTTAGCAGCAGCTCAAACACTGTTAGTGGTTCTCTCTAGTATATTTTTCTTTTTCTTTAATAACATGCCTGTTTAAATGAATTTCACCCAACATTATATACTAGTGATTTCCTAAATGAATTTCACCCAACATTATATACTAGTGATTTCCCTTACCTCTGAGCTTGTCGCTAACTCCATGGCACTGTATTTCTCCAAATCACTGATTGTTTTGGAATTCCACCTCCCCCTTCTTCGGCTCTATATTCCCATCTACCTTTCCAGCCCTCACGCTCACTCCTTCTCCCCTGTCCCCTCCCCCTCTCCTCACTCTTTCGCCCCTGTCCCCTCCCCCCTTTTTTTAGTTACCTTCACAACCTTTACTTCTCCCTACCTCTAATTACATTATCCTTTTTCCTTGAAAAATTACTCCTGATCACAGCAACTCTATTCCCATTCCAAACAATCCCAAACTCACTCTACCCAAACCTGAAATCTGACACTAAGCATTCTAAATTCCTCTTTTTCCACATTCTTCAGCTTATCACCATCTTCTTTCTGTTGGCAGTCACCCCATCCCTGGACCCTCACCCTTGCTTCCTCCTCCCTCTCGCTGTAAATCTCTTCTTTTCACTACACTGAATGCCCAAAGTTCATGCAACAAGTTACCCCACTTACATGCCTGGCTGCTCCATAACCACCCTGACACATCCTCTATCTGAGACATGGCTAAAACCTCATATAAAAGACCCTGAAATCACTCCCTCCAACTACATCATCCTAAGAAATGACAGAACCCATAAGAAAGGTGGTGGAGTAGCTCTTCTCTTACTCTCTTTCAGTGACACCCTATACTAAACCCATACCTCAATTTGCTAATGCTCAGCTAACCCTGGCCTTTCTACAGAGAAGTATGTACAAAAAAATATGCTTAGCTGCTCTTTATATACCACCCAGAGACAATACTCCCATTCTAGAAGGAATCCTCTCCTGGTTCTCTGCCAACAATGAAACCATAATCTTAGGAGACGTTAATATTAACTGGACAACCATAAAATCTCCCACAACCTCCCAGAACCTAAACCTATATAACTTCACACAACTAATCAACTCACCTACTAGACTCCCCAAGGACAGCTCCTCTGGTAGTACTCTCGACTAAATACAAGTTTCGCACCCAGACTCTTAGTGATCATCTCTCCACTTTCGCTCATTGTTTACCCTCCTCCATACATGCTGTTTGCTGTTTTTTACTAACCGGATTTCTAAATGTCTTATTGTTATGTATGTTGATTTTTATGTATGTATAGATTTTTTACTTCTGTGGAGCTTTTCTCCTCGGGCCCCTACTGAAAATGGAAATATCTCCAGCTAGACTAGCCCGGTCAACAAATGTAAAATAAATGTAAAATAAATACATCTATCTCACACTAACATCTCTATTCACTCTCTGAAAAACTTCAACCCTCAAACCTTCTCTGACTCTCTAAAATACAAACTGGAACTCTCTAAACATCCTCTCACTGTATAATGTGGTTACCTTTTAAAATACTACATTCACTAACCTGTTAAATAGCTATGCTCCATCCAGAACTAAGAGATAAATGCAAGACTGTTCCCTTGGATAACCAAAGAAACTATAACCCTCATGCAACTCCGAGACAAAGCATGGAAACACTACCAGAAATATAAAACTCCCACTTCCCTGACCAAATATAAGCTACTTCGTAATAAAGTTAAAAAACATATTGCATCTGACCGAAAATCCGTACTTCAAAATAACCATAAAACTAACTCCAAAAAGTTTTGGAATAGTATCTCTACCTTCCTCCATCCTGGTAAAGAGATACCACACTTACCCAAATTCCAACACCTTTGATCTGTCCTTAGCCACCCAATTTAACTCCTTCATAGACTCAATAGCCAACCTCACCACATCCTTCCCACACAATACACTAGTTTCACCTCCACCCATCTCCTCCTCCACAAACGCTAAAACTTCTCATAACCCCCCTCCTTAGTATCAAACCTATCCCTATTTCCACCATAAGAAACCTCCTTCAAAAATTGAAACCATGTTCAAATGTCTCTGATGACCTTGCATCCAACTTCCTAAAACTAGCTGCTGCTGGCATAATATTCCCCATCTCTATCCTAATAAATCGGTCAACTCGAGAAGCCTATGTACCCCTACTCTGGAAAAAGGTCTTTATTATTCCCCTTCACAAATGGGGCAACGACATCTCCAATTCCCAGCCAATTGTCATCTTACCTCCTCTCTAAAATCCTAGAAAAATGCATTCACCTACAACTATAACCCTACCTCTTCGACAATCACCTAATTACTACACAACACTGATTTAGACCTGGATACAGCACCATCACCACTGTAGTCATCTTCCACAAAATACTCAATAATGCTCAAGACGTCAGCAGTTTAGTATCTACCGTCCTCGATTTATCCAAGGCTTTTGATGCTATTTCACATAATCTTCTCCTGTCCAAACTCTCTAATCTCAATCTATCCATCTCTTCTATCAACTGGTTCTTCAGTTACCTCTCTGAGAGGAAACAATCCTCCTTCCTTAATACTCCTACAGGTATACCACAGGGTTTTTTATTAGGTCCTTTACTCAATAACAGTCATAAATGATTTCCATCAGTGCATCTCAAATGTTAAAACTTGTCCAATACGCACACGACTCTACGATCTGCTCTGTCGGGTCTACCTTGTTTTGTTGAATCTCATTTCACTGAATTTCATTTCACCCTGACCACTTTGCTGAAAACTCAAATTAATGAAAACTCATTACACTGAATCTCATTTCACTGAACTGTAGTTAGAATATATGGCACTGTGTAGAGTACTGTAAGGCAAGTAAAAGATTAATGCCCTTTTCCCCACTGTAGTGCGATCCTGGAGTCAATATATATAGTTAGGAGGGGTGTCAGGGGCACAGCCTCCCACAATGGGGCATGTGGGGGGGGGGGCATAGCCCCCCACTTAGTTTGAATACATATTGTCTTCTGGACAGAGTTAATCATTGGTGGTGTAACTATGCATGTCTATTGTTTAAAATGTATTGGTCTGAAGTTTTTGGTAAAATACAATATAAAACAAAAAAGGTGGGGGGCTGTGCCACCCACACACATCCTAACTACATATACCAACTCCTGGATCGCACTACAGTGGGGGAAAGGGGCATATACCTTTTACTTTATTTACTTGCTTTAAGTCTTAATTACACTGTGATGTAATTACTCTGACTATTTAAATAGTCTTATTTTAAAATGAAATGTTTCTGAAGTTGTTCAGATAGTAAAGGAATGAAAGCGCTAAATCTGACTACTGTTTTTATTCAGGCTGAGAACACAGTGGTAAATTTGTTTAGTACTTCAGTTTATTTACTCTATACAGTGCCATTTATACAAAGTTCAGTTCAGTGAAATAAGTTTTCAGTAATTTGTGTTTTCAGCGATGTGGTCATGGAGAAATGAAATTCAGTGAAATGATATTCAATGAAACAAAGTAGACCTGCTTTGCCACATCTGTCTCCATACTCTTGACATGTACTCAAAGTCTCTTCCACCGAGCACTGGATGTTAATCACCTAGCACTCAACGCATTTAAATCTAAAATTATGACATTTACACCTTCAAAAAATACCACAATAAACAAGAATTCTTTCTCCATAACCAGCTAAAACAAAACCTCTACCAAAATTGTTCCCAATACAAAGCTGCTAGGAGTCCTTATTGACTAACAGTTAAAATTTGATCTCCACCTACAAACTAATATAAAACAAGCACCAAAAGCTAGGTATGCTTTATCGTCACAACTGTTATCTTACTCCCTCAACTAAGTTATGTCCTCGCTACCACCTACCTCATTCACTTCCTCTTGTATGGTGTCCCACTTCTTACTAACCTTCAATCTTCTCTAAAGACAAAATTGTCCTCCTGCTATAACACAATCTCCAAGTTCGCTACCGAATATAAATCCTCCGCCCACCACTGCACCGCCCTTGACAAATTAAACTGGCTAGAAAGTACAGTTGTCTACACTTGCCATAAATGTGGATGTTCGAGTATATTCGCTGTTGAAGTCATCACATTTGGGTTATCTGCCTGAAAGTAGCCCTCAGTCGGCCAGAATACCAGAGTCTTCAGATTCCTGCGTCGGATGCAGTCTCTTCTTCCATTACGTCAGATCGTCAAGAGGTATAAAACATGCAGCAGACGCCATTACATCAGTTTTTCTTGCCCCAGACGTCAGGTGCCCCCACAATGGGAAGCAATTATATGTTATGGTACCCCTCCAACAAAAAGCAAGTACACCAGAAAGCTTAAATACACCAAACAAGAAGGAAAGGTAGAGCAAAGAGAAGTCAGGGGGCTGGAGGGAGGGTAACCAGGACTGCAACAGTGAATACACGCTATCATCTACATTTATGGTAAGTGTACACAACTGTACTATGTTCTTTGTGTTTCACCGTTGCAGTCATCACATTTGGGTTGATTCCCAAAGCTAAGAAAGGGAAGGGGAAGTTAGAGAGCATTAGGGCCAGCTATTAAGCCCTGCAAGACTGCAGTGTCAAAACCAGCTCTGGATTTAGAAAAAATAGGCATGTGGTAATGCTTGCTGAAGGTATGTACACAGCTCCAGGTAGCAGCTTCTAGGATGTCCCTGGTAGGGACTCCTCTGAGAAAGGCTATAGAGGTAGATTCAGCCCTGGAGGAATGTGATCTTATCCCCTGTGGGGTGGGTTTTCCATTGTGTTTATAGCAGAAATGAATGCAAGGGGCTATCCACTTAGAAATGGTTTGCTTTGAAATGGCCCTCCCCTCTGCCCTTGCAGCAAAGCCAACTAGCAGCTGCTCAGATTTTCTGAGAGGCTTAGTCCAGTCCAAATAAAATTGAAGTTGTCTGTGCATGTCCAAAGAGTGCAGTATTCTTTCTCCTTGTTTGTGGATTTGGGGAAAAAGGTAGGCAAATGAATGGACTAATTAAGGGCCACACCAGACACCACCTTGGACATAAAGGAAGGATTGGTCCTGAGGGAAACCCTGTCTGCATGGAAGATAATGAAGGGCTCCACTGCCATGAGGGCCTGTAATTCAGACACTCTTCTCGCTAAAGTCAGGGCTAGAAGGAAGGCGGTTTTCCAAGAAAGGAATTTCAACTCTGCAGTTGCAGCTGGCTCCAAAGGAGGGAGAGTGATCTTTTCCAATACAAAGTTAAGGTCTCAGACTGGAGTAGGGGCTCTAATGGGACGTCTTAAAATTTTGGCACCTCTGTGGGATTGCTTTAGCAGGGGGTGAGAGAAGAGGGGTGGTTCAGTATTATATGTTGAAATGGCAGAGACATGAATTTTAATAGAGAAGGATAGGCCCTTGTGGAGCACTTCTATTAAGTACTGAAGAATATGAGGTAGGATGGGTACCGTTGTGCTCATCCCCCGAGTCTGGCTCCATGAACAGCATCTTTTCCACTTTTCAACATAGGATTTTCTAGTACTAGGCCTCCTTGCCTCCAGAATGACATCTAGCACCTGCTTACTGAGGGATGCTATTGGAGACCTCAAGGAATTAGCCATGCTGCAAGGTTCAGGTTTGAAGTTGAGGGTGCAGAATTTGGCCTGCCTGCTGGGACAGCAGGGAAGGTGGCTGAGGCAGGTGCATGGTTCCAGCAGTGTCATACTGCACAAGAGGGGGTACCAGTGCTGGCATGGCCAGTCTGGTACAATCAGTATTGTCCTTGGTTCGTCTTGTTTGATCTTTAGCAGAACCTTCGAGAGGAGAGGCAGAGGGGGAAGGCATAAACTGAGATACTTTCACAGATAAATGACAAGGCATCCACTTTCCAAGCTTGACTGTGGGAAGTCCTTGTGCAGAATTTGTCCAATTGGTAGTTCTGAATGGAGGCATACAGGTCCATCTCTCGGGTCCTCCCATTTGTTCAAGAGGATGAATATTTTGGTTCTAGTTTCCATTCATGTGGGTCCATAAGATTTCTGCTTAGGTCTGCTAGTGAATTTGGATTGCCTGGCAGGAATTGAGCTTGTAGGTGCACTTGGTAGCTCAAGGCTGTGTTCCACAGAGCTATGGCTAGTCTGCAGAGAGGGTAAGAGTGGGTTTCCCACTGCTTGTTTATGTACCACAACTGTGGTGTTGACTGTCTTTACCAATAATTGTCCTGGAAGAAGGTGGCACTTGAAGGCTGTCAGGGAATTCTGTACAGCTAACGCTTCCTTTTAGTTGATATGCAGGTGCATCTGTCTCGGGTTCCATTTGCCCTGAATGCACTGCCCTGCCAAGTGAACCCCCATGCATAATCTAGTCTGTTAGGGTTTGGGTGGCAGGGGGCAGAGTGAAAGGGAGCACCTTGTTGTGGTAGCAGGACTCTGCCCACCAAAGGAACTCTGTCTTTATACAAGGAATGATAGGAATCATTGATTCCAGGTCCTGAGAATGTTGACACCATAGGCTTTTTAGATGCTACTGCAGATGTTCTTCGTGTTTCACTGTTGCAGTCATTACATTTGGGTTATCCTGCTGGCAGCTTGCCCTCAGTTGGCCTGAATTCCAAAGTCTTGGGTCCTGCGTCGGTTGCTGTCGCCTCTTCCCTGACGTCAGGTCGTCAGAGGTATAAAAGATGTAGCAGACGACATTTTAGTCTTTCTTGCCGCGCGGTGCCCAAAGCAGAAGCAGTTCGCAAGTGCCGGTCAGCAGACTCCTGAGATTTTCGTGTTCGAGTTTCAGATCCAAAGTCTTCATTAAAAGCCAAGTACCCCATTGAGGAAACTTGTTTCTTGCTCCAGACCAATGTCAGAAAAAGTTAATTGTATATCTTGTGGGAAGCAAATACCTCATAAAGACTTTCATTCTTACTGTATTCCTTGCCTAGGCCCTGATGACGACATTGCTAGTTGTCGGTTTTGTGCTAGATTTAACCAACACACTATTAAGCATCAGTACGATTTTGCATTAAGCTATTTTGGGTGAAGCTTTAATTATACAATGTCGTCGGATAGCCATCAGACTACCGGAGTTCACAAAAAATGCAAAGATAAAGAAAAAGACAGGCAACCGGGGATCAAAACAGACAACGAAGCTTCTCCTACGCAAGTCGTTGTTTCTCAGTGAGGCGCTTTCACAGCCCCACACGCCCACTACTTTAAAGTTGCAAGCCGTTACAGACTCCCACGTGGAGTCGGCCAGGCCGCTGGAAACTCAAGGTATTAGAGCTTCGGAGACCATTCCCTCAGATGGGTCCTGAGCCGCTGAGCAAGCATTGGCTTCTGAGGGTGTATTCAGACCTAAACAATTATATATTAAACCGACTTCAAAGACAAAGACTAAGACACCTTTAAAGGCAAAGAAACAAGTTCACCAGTCACAAGGACAGGCCTCCATGCCCAAAAAAACAGATGCTCAAAATAGCCGAAGACAATTACCTTGATCAGAGGTTCCCATCCCCCTCCTGATAAGAGGCCAAGGCAAGAGACAGACTATGAATCTACAGATCAGGTTTCCATTTCTTCTGATTCCTCTTCTGATCAGGAATGTTCTCTTCTCCCCTATGAGGATTCTGATGCTGATGCTTTTGGGGAAATCTTGCATACCATGAGGGAGCACTTTCACTGGGAGAGCCAAGACTTTTCAAACTCTAAGAATAGGCTCAGAAATTTCCTTTTACTACCTCAACACAGGCCTCTAGCTATCTCACCTGTGTTGGACATTGTAGATTATGTGTTCTCGGAGTCTAGTCTGACCCCTGACTACCTCCAGCTCCTGTTAAGCCGGACAGATACTACAGGGTCCCGGAATCTCAAATTCCTTTTCAAAAACCCTTCTGCGGACCCAGAAACTATTTCTCAGGCTCCAAAGGGAGTCGAGGCTTCATCTGCAAAAAAATCCTACCCCCTCGGACAGGGATTCCAGGGCTCTGGATAGATGGGGGAAAAAAGGCATACACATCTACTACTTTGGCTATAAGGGCTTTAAATTGCCAGTTTCATATGCTCAAATATCAGCAATATATCATGACACTGCTTAAACAGAAAATGATGGCAAATTCTGAATGTGCAGAAAACAAAAGTAATGCAGGATTTATTGCAAGCAGCTGAACAAGTTGGAAAGCATACTTTGCAATGTGGGTTTGATTCTCTAGAGGCCTCCTGCAGGGCTGCTGTTACGGGTTCTGTCATTAGGAGGCATGCTTGGTTAAAGGAACAAAATCTGCCAGATCATGTTAAAGCAAAAATACTAGATGCTCCTTTACAACATGATACCTTGTTTGGTGTTAAGGCAGAAGAGGTGTTAAAGAAAATGGAGGAAAAAGCTAAATCTATGCAAACGGTCAAGGATTTCTTACAGGGACAACCATCTAGAATTAGCAGACACTGGCCTACAAAGAATTGGTCCCTTCCAGTCTCAGACAGACCTCAAAGGGGCAGATCCAGACACCCTAGAGACAGAACACAGCCGTAAGGATTCTTCAGGTCTAAACAGTGGAGTGCTTCTACTTCCAAAGGTGGAGAGGACAAATCACAATCATACAGAAAAAACAGTCCCAATGACTTCCCCCTGCCTGCACCATGCACTCTTCTGGCAGCACCCTTAGGGGGAAAACTAGCACTTTTTTCTCAACATTGGCACATTATAACCCAGGACAAATGGGTTCTCGACAGTGTCACAAGGCTACAAGTTTAATTTCCATACTCTGCCAAGGGCAAACGGTTGGCCAGACCTGCCAAAAAATCAATGGGCAGAGGCTCAAAAAAGTCGCAGCTCTCATGGTCATGAGGGCTATTCAACAAGTACCATAGCAAGAGCAGGGACAAGGATTTTACTCAAGACTGTTCTTGGTACCCAGAAAGGACAAAGCATGGAGACCAATACTGGACCTATCTATTCTAAACACTTTCCTGAATATACCAAAATTCAAGATGTTGACCTTACAGCAGCTTCTGCCCATGCTGGGCAGCAAGGCTTGTCTCGTGACTTTAGACCTAAAAGAGGCATACCTGCATTTCACAATCAGACAATCATGCAGAAGATACCTCAGGTTCAAGGTCTTGCATATGGAATTAGTAGAATGCAAGAGGCCATGAACCCCAGGGCTTGCAGAATATTTCTTGCAGATAGCTGGGTCTGTGTGGCCAGTAGTTTGAAGTAGGTTGTCAAATAAACTTGTTTCTCTGGACTGAGGAAAGCCATCTGGGAAGCTGTAGTCAAGCTTGCTCCCAGGAATACAATTTGTTGGCAGGGTACTAGGTGAGATTTATTTTCGTTTATGGTGTACCCCAGTGAGTTTAGAAGTTTCTTTATGAATGCCAGATGTTTTAATAGCAATTCCTGGCTTTCTGCCTAAATCAGACAATCGTCCAAGTATGGGTATATCTGAATATTGCTCTGCCTAAAAAATGCAAGGGCTGCAGATATACACGTTGTGAATACCCTGGGTGCAATAGATAAGCCAAAGGGAAGTACAGTTGTGTACACTTAGCATAAATGTAGATGTTAGAGTGTATTCACTGTTGCAGTTATTACATTTGGGTTATCTGCTTGCAGTAGCCCTCAGTCGGCCTGATTAACAAAGTCTTGGGTCCTGCGTCGGTTGCTGTCCCTTCTTCCTTGACGTCAGGGGTATAAAACATGCAGCTGACGCCATTACATCAGCTTTTCTTGCCCCAGATATCAGGTGCTCCCCTAATGGGAAGCAATTAAATCTATAATACAAGGCTATACCTCCAACAAAAAAGCAAACACACCAAAAACTTTATGAGCATAGTAAGTGAGAGTAGAGGTATAGCCAAAAGAAAAAGGGGGCCGGAGGGAAGGTAACCAGGACTGCAACAGTGAATACACTCGAACATCTACATTTATGTCAAGTGTACACAACAGTACTATGTTCTTCATGTTTCACTGTTGCAGTCATTACATTTGGGTAGATTCCCAAAGCTAAGGTTGGGAGGAGGAATTTAAATAGAATTCGGACCAGCTATAAGGCCCTGCAAGACTGCACTGGCAAAACCAGCTCTGGATTTAGAGAAAATTGGCAAATGATGATGCTTGGTAAAAGTAAGTACAGAACTCCAGGTAGCAGCTTTTAGGATGTCTCTTGTAGAGACACCCCTGAGAAAGGCTGTAGAGGTAGATGCAGCCCTGGCTGAATGGGGTCTGATGCCCTGTGGGATAGGTCTTCCATGGTGTTATAGCTGAAATTAATGCAGTGGCCTATCCATTTTGAAATGGTTTGCTTTGAAATAGCTTTCCCCTCTGTCCCTGCAGCAAATGCCACCAACAGGTGCTGAGATTTCACTTGAGGTTTAGTCCTGTCCAAGTAGAATCCAAGTTGTCTGTGCACATCCAAGGAGTGCAGTATCCATTCCCCTTTGTTCTGTGGGTTAGGAAAGAAGGTAGGCAAATGAATGCACTGATTAAGAGCAACACTGGATACCACCTTGGGCATGAAGGAGGGATTGGTTCTGAAGGACACCCTGTCCGCGTAAAAGATGATGAAAGGCTCCACTGCCATAAGGGCCTGTAACTCTGATACCCTTCTTGCAGACGTGATTGCTAAAAGGAAAGCGGTTTGCCAGGAATAGCATTTTAAATCTGCAGTAGCAGCTGGCTCGAAAGGAGAAAGAGTGAGTTTCTCCAAGACAAAGTTAAGGTCCCAGGCTGGAGTTGGAGCACTCCTCGGTGGCCTTAAATTTTTGGCTCCTCTGAGGAACTGCGTGTGCAGTGGGTGAGAGAAGAGGGGAGGCTCTGTGCTATAATGAGCTGAAATGGCTGAGGCATTAATTTTGATGGAAGAAAAGGACAAGCCCTTATGAAGCATCTCAGTCAAATATTGTAGAATCTGAGGTAAATTGGGCACTGATGCGCTCATACCTTGAGATTGGTTCCAGGTACAAAATCTTTTCCATTTTACAGCATAAGATTTTCCAGTACTAGGCTTCCTAGCCTCTAAAATGACATCCATCACGGATTTACTGAAAGGTGGTAAAGGAGACATTAGGTAATTAGCCAAGCTGCTACGTTCAAGGTTTGCAGCTGAGGATGCAGAATCTGGTTCTCCAGCAGAGACAACAGGGAAGAAGTCTGAGGCAGGTGCCATGGGGCCAAGCATGACACACTGCGCAGGAGGGGGTACACCAGTGTTGTCGTGGCCAGTCTGGTGCAATTCAAATCGTCCTTGGCTTGCCCTGTTTGATCTTTAGTAGTACCTTGGAGAGCAGAGGCAGAGTAGGAAAGGCATAAACTGATAGGTTTTTCCAGCTGAAGGATAGAGCATCCACTTTCCAAGCTAGTTTGTAGGGAATCCTTGTGCAAAATTTGTTCAACTGATGGTTCTGAGGGGAGGCAAATAGGTCTATATCTGGGCTCCCCCATTTCCTTGTTAACATATTGAAGATCCTTGGTTCCAGTTTCCACTCGGGTGGGTCCAGGAGGTTTCTGCTTAGTCCATCTGCCAGTGTACTTAGTTTTCCTGGCAGGAATTGAGCTTGTAGATTCACTTGGTAGCTCAAGGCTGTGTTTCAAACAGCCAGGGCAAGTCTGCAGAAGGGGTAAGTGTGTGTGTACCCCTCTGCTTGTTTATGTACCACATGACCATGGAGCTGTCAGTTTTAACCATTGGTCGTCCTGGAAGAAAGTGGTCCTTGAAGGCTGTCAGAGCATTCTGTATAGCTAACATTTCCTTTTGATTTATGTGCAGGTGGATTTGACTTCGGCTCCATTTGCCCTGAATGCACTTCCCTTCCAGGTGAGACCCCCATGCAAAGTCTGATGCATCTGTTAAAGATTGGGAGGAAGAGGGTAGAGTGAATGGTAGCCCCCTTTTTTGGTGGCAGGCCAAAGGAATTCTAGGCGTAGACAATGTATGATAAGAATCCAGATCCTGTGAATGTTGACACCATAGGCTTCTGAGATACCACTGTAGTTTCCTCATATGCAGCCTTGCATATAGAAATAGAAGAATGCAGGAGGCAATGAACCCCAATGCCTACAGTATTTGCCTTGCAGATAACTGGGTTTTGTGGTCACTTGTTTGAAGGAGGTTGTCAAATGAGTCAGTTTCTCTGGCGAAAAGAAAGCCATCTGGAAAGTTGGATTCAAGCTTGCTCCCAGGAATATAATTTGACAGGGTACGAGGTGTGACTTCTTTCATTTATGGTGTACCCCAGACAAGTCAATACCCTTTGAACAAAGGCCAGATGATTCAAAAGTATGTCCTGGCTTTCTGCTTAAATTACACAATCGTCCAGGTATGGATATATTTTTCT